>NC_084749.1:35019388-35191888 GCF_033978785.1 Entelurus aequoreus | reverse complement strand
ATTATGGTGGTACTTGGAGAGACATTTTTTTCTGAGGTGGTGCTTGATGGAAAAAAGTCTGAGAACCACTGTTCTAGAGTGATTAGGTCAAAATCAGGGAATAATTCCCTGCACACAGAAGGACTTTGAGGGTGAAAAACAAAGGATTTAAGGGAGTAGTAGCTAGTACTTTTTTCTTCAGTTTAGTTTTGTGTACTATTGACTTTGTTTTGATCAAACAATACTAGGCTATGTAATAAAAAGAAACAAGGAACTAGTTTAAGGATTGTGTTAATAGTCTGCCAATAACATGTACAGGTAATACTTGTGATCGGTATCTGTATCGGTATCGCCACATTTCACTCATGGATGCTCGATATCAGAATCAGCAGCATAAAACCCTGATCGGAACATCCATAATGTCAAGTAAATAATATGATTTCAGAACAGAATAAAACCAATAGATATACAATTAGATGGATTTGTGTTTACTGTACAGACAAAAGTAAAGATATGGACGAATGTGTAAAACAAAGATTTATGTTTGTCCCTCACTACAGCCGAAGTTTGCAGCTTCAGTCTATCGCTGATGTTTCTTGTTTGTTTTTAAGCATACTTTAGGTCCAAATTAAGCATTTTCACACATAAAATGGCTAAATAAACAAAAAATATCAATACTACATTAGTTTTGGCCACTCACTGATCACTGATTGGCTCAGCCTCAGCAGCATTAGAGTGTAAGGGAGACTAAAGGGTGTTATTTCACATATAGAGGGTTTTTCATAATGGTAAAAAAAAATTATTTATAAGTTCATAAACAGTTCACGCTCTACCTACTGTATGACAATCCATCCATTTTCTACCGCTTTTCCCATTCGGGGTCGCGGGGGTTGCTGGAGCCTATCTCAGCTGCAATCGGGCAGAAGGCGGGGTACACCCTGGACAAGTCGCCACCTCATCAGAGGGCCAACACAGATAGACAGACAACATTCACACTCACATTCACACACTAGGGCCAATTTAGTGTTGCCAATCAACCTATCCCCAGGTGCATGTCTTTGGAGGTGGGAGGAAGCCGGAGTACCCGGAGGGAACCCATGCAGTCACGGGGAAAACATGCATATTCCACACAGAAAGATCCCGAGCCCAGGATCGAACCCAGGACCTTCGTATTGTGAGGGACACGCCCTAGCCCCTGTTCCGCCGTGCTGTTCGCAACCTATGAAAATATGTAATGTAAATTAATATTTTTTACTTTGCAGAAATGTATTTACCACGGTCAGCCGTGATAAATGGGTTATACTTGTATAGCGCTTTTCTACCTTCAAGGTACTCAAAGCGCTTTGACAGTATTTCCACATTCAGCCATTCACACACACATTCACACACTGATGGCGGGAGCTGCCATGCAAGGCGCTAACCAGCAGCCATCAGGAGCAAGGGTGAAGGGTCTTGCCCAAGGACACAACGGACATGACTGAAGGTAGAAGGTGGGGATTGAACCCCAGTAACCAGCAACACTCCGATTGCTGGCACAGCCACTCTACCAACTTCGCCACGCCGTCGCTGGAATAAAAAAGACATCCATAAACGTGGACGCATGTGAAAAAGTGCAATATATTTATCTGTACAGTAATCTATTTATTTATTTATATATATTTATTTATTGTATACATATATTTATACATTATTTATATATTTATTTATTTATATATGCACCTTATTGCTTTTTTTTAATCCTGCACTACCATGAGCTTATGTAACGAAATTTCGTTCTTATCTGTGCTGTAAAGTTCACTTTTGAATGACAATAAAAAGAAAGTCTAAAGTCTAAGTCTACGATGTGTTTTGGTTTGCTAATACACACATTATATTTGGTGTTGGGCGCCCACACGACAGGGGGCGCTGTAGTTATGGTGCAACATGTATATGCACACTGCTGTTTCTGGGCGTGGTCTAAAAGAAAGTATCGATTCCATCATGCTAGCTGCAGAAGTCCACAATAACCAGCTCTGCTAATTTACTTAATGGCAACTAGTGACAGCTTGTATCTTTTTTGTATCTTCTACTTCAAATTTGACTATAGAATGACAACAACAATTTGAGTGCCAGCATTGTTTTTGTGTGGCAAGTGCCACCCAAAATAGACGAGCTGCGTCGGTAAACTAGCTGAATTCTGTAAGCTAGCAGGGCTATCGCTAACATTCTCCTAAACATTTGTCTGCTCGCACGACGTTTACTGCGCTTTCTGCCCACAAACTCATCGACCGGCGTTGGATTTTCCTACCGCTGTCATGGAGAAGGTATCCTTCCTACACACCCATGTTGTGCTGCACTATTTAGTCTGGCTTGGAGGAACATAGCACCTTAGCAAACCATTAGCCGCTAGTCGGCTAATTGCTGCACTACTCCTTTCACGTCATTAGTCTCATCACTGATGTCATCATCTTGCACTTGGCGGCTTAGTCAACATGTGTACTTCTTCTTCTCCTAAAATTACTTGTTGTTATTGAAGTTGTTACCGTGCAAGCAAGGTTTGAGTTTGCACTGTTGTCGTCGATGTGGACCGCCCAGGACTTACTTTCGCTGTTGCACAAAGCCGTAACATTTTGTTGAAAGTAGAGCTGCACGATTTTGAGGAAAAACCTAATTTTGATATTTCCCCCCCAAAATTGTGATTCGATTTGCGATTTGTATATTTCCATCCATCCATTTTCTACCGCTTGTCCCTTTCGGGGTCGCGGGTGGTGCTGGAGCCTATCTCAGCTGCATTCGGGCGGAAGGCGGGGTACACCCTGGACAAGTCGCCCTCTCATCGCAGGGCCAACACAGATAGACAGACAACATTCTCTTAAAATTGCATTAATCAACGAAAATATGGTGTGACGGAAGACATGCCATGAATTGATTAACGTGGACCCCGACTTGAACAGTTTTTTCCCCTCTGCCATCAGGCACATGAACAATTACTCCTAACAGTAGCTCCTTTGAATTCCTTCTAAGTCTATAACAAGATCTGATAGCTCGGTTACAGCTCTTGTTATTACAAAATCTGTGTTATATGTGTTTTATGTTGCACAATTGCACCAAGAAAAATTCCTAGTTTGTGAACCCATTCTCAAACAATGGCAATAAATCTGTTCTGATTCTGACTTAAACAAGTTGAAAAACTTATTCAGGTGTTACCATTTAGTGGTCAATTGTACGGAATATGTACCGTACTGTGCAATCTACTAATACAAGTTTCAATCAATCAATCAATGCTGCTTTTAGACCAGTGTTTTTCAACCTTTTCTGAGCCAAGGCACATTTTTTTAATTGAAAAAATGCAGAGGCACACCAGCAGCCGAAAACATTAAAAAATGAAACTCAGCAGCCGATATTGACGGTTTTGATTGATTGAAACTTTTATTAGCAGATTGCACAGTGAAGTACATATTCCGTACAATTGACCACTAAATGGTAACACCCGAATAAGTTTTTCAACTTGTTTAAGTCGGGGTCCACTTAAACCGATTCATGGTACAAATATATACTATCATCATAATACAGTCATCACACAAGATAATTATCAGAGTATATACATTGAATTATTTACAATCTGGGATGTGGAGGGGTGGGGGTTAGGTTTGGTTGATATCAACATTTCAGTCATCAACAATTGCATCATCAGAGAAATGGACATTGAAACAGTGTAGGACTGACTTGGTAGGATATGTACAGCAAGTAGTGGACATAGAGAGTGAGATCAGAAAGTATAAGAAAAAGTGTCTACATTTGATTATTTACATTTGATTATTTACAATCCGAAGAGGTATGATGTGGAAGGGAGGGTGTTAGTTTAGGGTTGAAGTTGCCTGGAGGTGTTCTTTTAGTGCGGTTTTGAAGGAGGATAGAGATGCCCTTTCTTTTACACCTGTTGGGAGTGCATTCCATATTGATGTGGCATAGAAAGAGAATGAGTTAAGACCTTTGTTAGATCGGAATCTGGGTTTAAAGTGGTTAGTGGAACTCCCTCTGGTGTTGTGGTAATGGTGGTCATTTAAAGATTAAAAGATTAAAGTACCAATGATTGTACGTCAAGGAAGTAATGAAAATGAAACTCAGCAGCCGATATTGACAGTAAAAAGTTGTTCTCGCAAGTGTTGGATATGAATTTATCCATAACCAACCATGCTTCACAATAACTCTCGTCTCAAAGTAGGTGTACTGTCACGACCTGTCACGTCACGCCGTGAGTTATTTAGAGTTATTTGTGTTTTCCTGTGTGTAGTGGTTTTAGTTCTTGTCTTTTGGTAGCCTGTTTAATTTCTTCTTGAGTGCTATTTCCACACCTGCTTTGTTTTAGCAATCAAGAATATTTAAGTTGTTGCTATCCTTCTTTGTGTGGACATTGTTGATTGTCATGTCCATACTTGCCAACCTTGAGACTTCCGAATTCGGGTGATGGGGGTTGGTGGTAGCGGGGGGTGTATATTGTAGCGTCCCGGAAGAGTTAGTGCTGCAAGGGGTTCTGGGTATTTGTTCTGTTGTGTTACGGTGCGGATGTTCTCCCGAAATGTGTTTGTCATTCTTGTTTGGTGTGGGTTCACAGTGTGGCGCATATTTGTAACAGTGTTGAAGTTGTTTATACGGCTACCCTCAGTGTGACCTGTATGGCTGTTGATCAAGTATGCCTTGCATTCACTTGTGTGTGTGTGTGTGTGTGTGTGTGTGTGTGTGTGTGTGTGTGTGTGTGTGTGTGTGTGTGTGTGTGTGTGTGTGTGTGTGTGTGTGTGTGTGTGTGTGTGTGTGTGTGTGTGTGTGTGTGTGTGTGTGTGTGTGTGTGTGTATAGAAGCCGCATATATTATGTGACTGGGCTGGCACGCTGTTTGTATGGAGGAAAAGTGGACGTGACGACAGGTTGTAGAGGACGCTAAAGGCAGTGCCTTTAAGGCACGCTCCCAATATTGTTGTCCGGGTGGAAATCGGGAGAAATTTGGGAATATGGTCGCCCCGGGAGATTTTCGGGAGGGGCACTGAATTTCGCACGCAGAGCTTTTGTCTACCAACTGCTCTTAAACTGAATAAATAATTGATAGTAATAATGGAAGTATAAGTGTTTGTATGTACCGTAGTATATTATTGGTACAAATGTTTAACCAACACGTGTACAGGGATTTTTCACAACTGTTTGTCTTTACTGTGTATATATTTGAACAGTGTTTATGTTGTGTACAAGGTGTATTTATAATATGTGGTGTAAAGGAAATTTCATATTTCTATGAAGCTTATCTTGTATTTGAGATTGTTTATAGTGTTAGGCGAAATAAGTGCTCAACTTCAGCCTAAACCCTTTCGGTCTGTAAAATTGTCATTTTATGAATGTAAAGCTGTTTATTTTGTTGACCACTGACCGAATAAATAATAAACTAACTAACATAAACTATACAGTGATCATAATGTAATGTAATCATAATATATAATAATAAGAGTAACCATTTCAAAGGATACTAACTTTGATTTCTCATTAATGTCGAAATGTTTACCATTGTACTGTAATTAGAAGGTAAATATATTTCCTATCCTGAAGAAGAAAAAAATGTCCATCCATTTTCTACCACTTGTCCCTGTCGGGGTAGTGGGGGGTGTTAACAAAAAATAAAAAGTAATTTCTGTAAGCAAAAATATAACTTAAATATTGAACATTTTATAGTGCATTTTTGTGTTGTTTATTCTCGCTCGTTTGTGTTGATGGGCATACTTCCCATCTGATTTGAAGCTCAAATTTTACCACAACGGGACATTTGGCTTTGTAATCATATTTTTTTCCTCCTAAATTATGTTACTTTGCGGCACTTGTCACTAGCGAGTCGCGAATAGGGAGTCTGTTGGTGCTTCCTTTGTGCGTAAAGCTGGCGCCTTGCTATCCACCCACCGAGGCAAAGATTGTGAATGACTGAAAAGAGGGCTCACTGCATTCACGTAATTCTACTGTTTAACACGCTCAGGTGCTAAGAGCGATGCACAGAGTGAGTCGTCTTTATGATTGTTTGAAGCCAGAGACAAAGAAACGTGAGGCTTGACAATTCTGATTGGCAAAACCTTGATGTTGATTAGATGTCGATTAATTGTGAAGCCCTAGTTTAAATGTAGGGTTACAGAAAGGCAGCGCAATATTGCATCAATAAGCACTTCAAAATGATTGAAAAGACTAATAATACTTCTCTCTTGTCACAGGCAGATTTCTTAAAAGGGCTTCCCGTCTACAATAAAAGCAACTTTAGCAGGTTTCACGCAGACTCTGTTTGTAAAGCATCTGTGAGTATTTTTTTTTTCCCCCTCTAATCAATCTACTCAGTATGAACTGCCATTCCTGTACTCAAAATGCTATGTTTTATCAACTTTTCTGTCTTGCAGAATCGGAGGCCCTCTGTCTATCTTCCGACACGCGAATACCCTTCTGAACAGAGTGAGTACCAAAGTTGCACGTATTAAACGGGTTTTTGCATTAATATGTACAGGGTTTATATGGTTGTGAAAAACCTGGAAAAGTCAAGAATTTTTAAATGCAATTTCCAGGCTCTGACCAAGTCAGAAATACCTCTTAAGTTTCATCATCTTGATGTGTCATGACGAAATGTAAATTGCCATGGACTGTCACAATATTTTGGTATTGTGAAAAAGTACTCAGTATTGCCCATGTGTGTGTGCATGCATACTACCCTTGGTGTCGACACTAAGGCTGGGCGATATATCGAGTTTGTAAGATATATTGATATATTTTTAAACAAGATATGAATTAAGAAAATATCGTAATATCGATATAATTTATTTCAGGTTAAACTGACCAAGCGTCGCTTATTTGTTGTGTTCCTTGTTCTCCCCCGCTCCCCACTCCCTCTCATGGGCTACTAAACCTACTAAACCCCTCCCCTTCCTCCTTTCAAGAGTGCTTGCACGTATAAGAACATCCATGATTGGTTGGTTGTTTACCATGATGAGTCACGATTGGTTGAGGTTAGGCCAATCAGAGGCAAGATTGGGCGGGTCATTGAACCAGGAAGGGAAATCACAACAGACATCCCAAATGACGACGAGAGAGTTGTAGGAGAGAAGAGTGATTTATATATTAAAAAACTAGTGGAAGATGGCAGAGGGATTCGCTTCTTTAGATTTTTGTTTGAGCGATGTAGACGACGTCCAGGAAACCCCCAATGCGTCTACTTGGCCACATTTGGACAAATGTATGCGTCTGGATAAAACATTCATTTGAGTTGTTTACCATGTAAGCCCATATCCAAACTGTTCTCCAGTTGCCAAGCTGGGCATATTTGGCAGGAGAAATGCTGCCAAAAATGTATTATTTGCACAGCTGTTATTTATTTTACGTAGAAAAAATATTTGGTAACACTTTAGTATGGGGAACATATTCACCATTAATTAGTTGTTTATTAAAGTAACAACAACTTAATTTAGTGTTATTTGGACACTAGGGGAACATATAAGGGTTAGGGTTACTAATAATTCTGAGGTTATTGAGGGAAGACTCTTAGTTAATGGCTTACTGGTTGTATAATAAGGCCATGCAGAATAAGGAATTAATAAGTACTTAATAATGACTAATTAAGAGCCAATATGTTACTAACTTGCATGTTAATAAGTAACTAATTAATGGTGAATATGTGTTCCCCATACTACAGTGTCACAGAATATTTTTTCTATTTTATTGTTCTTATGTAATTCTGTACTACTTAAACAGTTTTTTTTTCTGTGCTGATAATACCCGGCTCGACTAACGGGGTTAATGAAAGTGCCACTGACTGTTTACAGTACAGTTGTCATTCAGTTAAATTTCAGTGAATCTCGCTCAAAAATGAATATCTTTGTATGTATACTTTCACCGGAAAATATATCGAGATATATATCGAATATCGAGTTTAAAGGCCTACTGAAATGCGATTTTCTTATTTAAACGGGGATAGCAGGTCCATTCTATGTGTCATACTTGATCATTTCGCGATATTGCCATATTTTTGCTGAAAGGATTTAGTAGAGAACATCGACGATAAAGTTCGCAACTTTTGGTCGCTGATAAAAAAGCCTTGCCTGTACCGGAAGTAGCAGACGATATGCGCGTGACGTCACAGGTTGTGGAGCGCCTCACATCTGCACATTGTTTACAATCATGGCCACCAGCAGCGAGAGCAATTCGGACCGAGAAAGCGACGATTTCCCCATTAATTTGAGCGAGGATGAAAGATTTGTGGATGAGGAAAGTGAGAGTGAAGGACTAGAGGGCAGTGGAAGCGATTCAGATAGGGAAGATGCTGTGAGAGGCGGGTGGGACCTGATATTCAACTGGGAATGACTAAAACAGTAAATAAACACAAGACATATATATACTCTATTAGCCACAACACAACAGGTTTATATTTAATATGCCACAAATTAATCCTGCATAACAAACACCTCCCCCCTCCCGTCCATATAACCCGCCAATACAAATCAAACACCTGCACAACACACTCAACCCCACAGCCCAAAGTACCGTTCACCTCCGCAAAGTTCATACAGCACATATATTTCCCCAAAGTCCCCAAAGTTACGTACGTGACATGCACATAGAGGCACGCACGTACGGGCAAGCGATCAAATGTTTGGAAGCAGCAGCTGCGTACTGCGTTACACATACAGTGTTTCCCATAAACTGCCAAGATACCTGTGGCGGTGGGGGCGTGGCTATGGGCGTGGTCACCATGACATCATCGAGTAATTTGCATAATTTACTACAATGATTTGATTTTCTCTAAAAAGGCTCAAAAAATGTATACTTACTAATTAATAATAACAGTTTTGTTTTAAACGTCCATCCATCCATCCATCCATCCATCCATCCATTTTACAATATAATTACAACACTTTATGTACATATTTATATACAGATTTGAACAATAAGTTATTCACTGAAATATATTTATTAATTGTGGTTCTTACAAAAAATATATCTTATAAAATATAAAAGCTAAAATGTCTCAAAGCTCTGCCCCTTTAATTAGTGCATACTAAATAATTTAAGTTTAGCCTACTACTACAACTATATTATTTACCAGCAACATAAAGTGAAACAGAGGCAGAGGCACTGAACAAAGAGCTCCAAAAATCTTGAACTTTAGACTGCCATCAGTTTTACTCCCTACACTTAACCATGTGTTTCCTACTGCCTGCAGACTTTGCACCCTTTGTTATATACACATGTTGTGTTTCTAATATAAATACATTTAATAAACTCAAATGCTGAGATAGGCTCCAGCGCCCCCCGCGGCCCCAAAAGGGACAAGCGGTAGAAAATGGATGGATGGAAATACAAATAAGGCAACAAGAGAAGTATCCTACACTTCTCTTTTGTAAAGTAAATCTGAACAGCAGATATGGGCATCTACATCAACTATATGATTTGCCTGAGAAGCTGGAAAGGACAAAAAAAATTTTTTTAATTTTTTTTTTTTAATTTTTAATTTTTTAATTTTTATTTATTTTATTTGTGGCGGACGTAATTCTTTCGTGGCGGGCCGCCACAAATAAATGAATGTGTGGGAAACACTGACATACAAATTAAACAAAATGCTTATGGCAACATTCTGGTTGCGTACTCACGGTACCGCGTCTGCGTATCCAACTCAAAGTCCTCCTGGTAAGAGTCTCTGTTGTCCCAGTTCTCCACAGGCCAATGGTAAAGCTTGACTCATCTTTCGGGAATGTAAACAATGAAGCACCGGCTACAACGTAGCCGCTACGTGTTTGTGTTGCTGCAGCCGGCCGAAATACACCGCTTCCAACCTACAGCTTTCTTCTTTGCTGTCTCCATTGTTCATTGAACAAATCGCTAAAGATTCACCAACACAGATGTCCAGAATACTGTGGAATTTTGCGATGAAAACAGACGACTTAATAGCTGGCCACAATGCTGTCCCAAAATGTCCTCTACAATCCGTGACGTTACGCGCAGGCGTCATCATACAAAGACGTTTTCAGCAGGATATTTTGCGCGAAATTTAAAATTGCACTTTAGTCATCTATATTGGCATGTGTTGCAATGTTAAGATTTCATCATTGATATATAAACTATCAGACTGCATGGTCGGTAGTAGTGGGTTTCAGTAGGCCTTTAAGTAAAAATATATAAGATATACTTTTTTGTCCATATCGCCCAGCCCCAGTCGACACCAGCAATATATGGATCGATCTGCCCTCCCCTCACCTGTGGTGTGCTGACACACCAACAGTTATTATATTATCTTTTCTAACTCTTATCTGCTTGATAATTTCCTGGTAATAACTGCTTACTTTCTGCTGTAACGCAGTTCCATCTACACTTCTTAAACTTTACGAAGCATTTATTTCTTCTGTTGTTTCTAGCAAGCTGGCTTGCTCTCGGTGTGCAACATGTTTAGCCTAGTCTTTCAGTGGTAACAGATACTTGATAATAATACTTCAGCTATTAAGAAATGCAGTTTATGTGCTGTATTGGAGGTGATAATTATTAGTTTAGGGAAGCATCTCCACACTGTGTATGGAGACACATAATTAGCTGCTGGCTTGTCAACCAGGGGACTAAAAATAAATACCATATTAGCCAGAGAGGATCGATGTTTGTGATCAGTATTGAAATCGGCAGTGGCGATCAGGTACTTAAAGAGAAAAAAAAATCGTCTGATACAAATCTGTGACCGATTGATCGGCAGATCCCTACATGAAACCAGTTGTCCTCTGGAAATCTGCAATTGGGAGTGGGAACTACGCAGTGTCGTGTGTGTGTGCGTGCGTGACAGTTTTATGGCCTATAAAGCTTGTTGTGTTTGTGCCAGTTATTGTCACAGAGAAAACCAACATCCTTCTGCGCTACCTCCATCACCAGTGGGACAAAGAGGTGAGCATGTGCAGTCGCATGGCATTCGCACTTCCTCGAGCTCGATTGACACTCCCATCTTGTTTCTGTACAGAATGCGGCAAAGAAAAGGGAACAGGAACAAGGGGAAGGTGACAGTCCCGCACCTCCAAGAAAGATTGCCAGGACAGACAGCCAAGAAATGAATGAAGACTCATAAGTGTGTGTGTGTGTGTGTGTCTGTGTGTGTGTGTATGTCTGTGCGTGCGTGTACGTGTATGGAGGGCAAAGGCCATCTTAACAAATATAAACAGAAAGGGTGTTCCGTCCTCGTTAAAGACTTGTGGCCATTCTGTGGTAAGGTGCAGTTCCTCTCATAACTTGGAGTGTTGGCTAAACAATTCTTTAAGACAGCTTTACTGTGAAGAATTTGAATTTAGACCCATTTTTCAACCACTGTTTGAGAACTGCAACAAGCCCTTATGGAGCGGTGGGCATGTGTGTGTTGTTTGTTGTTAGACTGTGTTTTGTGTGTGTGTGTGTGTGTGCATGCGCTGTGTGTGAGAATTGTATCGTGTATGCCAGTTCAATGATTGGTTAGGATTTAAATTTGCCGTATTTGACTTAACAAATCAAGTCGTTAAGTTTTACTTCTGGCATTTTATCATGTTTATTATTGAGGTTTATCTGTAAGGCAACGCGCTTCCTGCCTGCCCAAGTGCCCGCCCCTCTCAGTTCCACTGCCCGCTCTGTAACGATGGCCACGTTCCCCCACACACGGAACCAAGAATGCACTGTGAAGACCAGCACACAGTGGAAGCACCACTCTCATGCGCCATAATAGCGACGTCATCTTTGGCTGTACATATCTGCGCGCACACACCTTGCAACTACCCCTAATGGTGGATTTCCTCCATGCAGCATTATAAAACTAAGAACGAAAGGAAAAAGTCCCTAAGGTGTGTACATACATGTCAGTTACATAATTTATTTAATTCTGCACCTTGTTCAGTAATTGTTTGGGGACAAGGTCAGAAAGTTGAGAGATGGTGCAGAGCACGCGTGATCTCGACCTCGCCCATTGATGTTTTTATGGCGTTCCCGCACCAACGTTGATAACATTCAACAAGAAGAGGATTCATATGGCCCGATTCGTTCCAGTTCACCTAACACATGAAATGTTCCTAATTGGGGAGGTGCACAATCCACTTAAGTGTTGAATATCTTAAAATGTGGCGATTCTAACATTGACCACAGCATCAGTTGCTGTGTCAAATGGCAGCAGACTGCATTTCAAATGATTAACACCCCACCTTCCTCTCACTTGAGATCCTCCCAGGAATGGGGCCATATGAATCTCTTCCCTACTGTAAGAGGTTTAGGTTAGTGGCTTTATTCTTTCTATTGTTCAAGGCCTTACGACCGGTCCTCGTGGTCTGTTGCTGCCATCACATTCTGGTGACCTGAGTAGTTCCATGCAGGTTAAAAAGGGGGATCATGGGTTTAGCATGCAGCCAAGTGCAGCCCGTATTGTTTATTTTCTTTATTTTATATATATATATATGATAGAATTCAAAAACTGTAAATAATCCTTTCCGTTTCGGCCAGAGGATCATGTTATGTTTCTGCTAAGACTGTTCTACGCCGCCCCCGCCCTCATCTCCTTTCTGTGAGATCAGTCCTCTTTTTTGTCTAGCTTTGCTGAAATAAAACTGGACGGATACTTTTTGTCATTGGCTTTTGTCTTTGTGAAAGTTTTTTTTTAAAAGTTGTTTTTCTTGCAACAAACATTTGAGATAGTTTTAACTATTTTATTTTTCAGATCTTACAAAAATATGACAAAATAAATTAAAACAAATAGTCCCAGGTATTTTCTTGAAAAGTTTGTTTTTATATACATACAATGGTACATTGGAAGAGCTTCATGATGATCAGTAAGCGAGGCTTGAATGAAAAACAGGTTTACATCCTACAATTACACGTCTTGTGATGTCACGTGATGCTTCCAAATAATATGAATAAAAACTTCATTTTGTTAACAGTTGCTATCCTGAAACATCAATGTAACACATCACCATTGCAGTTGTTCACCTCTCCGACTCCAGTATTTAGTCTACAAACTAGACCCCCATCATATATTGTATAATGTTGACATGTTGCCCCAGAAAAGGACAATGATGACTAAATTAACCCTTGTGCAAACCTAATTGTGACTATACACACTTACTCTAAAGGAGTGTCATAGGTCAGCAATAAATTATTACTTTCAAAGCTTGAAATCTTTATGTCAACATACGGATTTGAAGCTAAACGTTTTTAATGGCCTTTCTGTCAAAACATTAAGAGTTTTCTTTAATTTCTAAAAAAAAAAACAGTTGCAGAGTGGAGTATTTGAGGTTGGATAATTACAGCCTTGAATACATTAATAATTCGCGACATTGATTTTGATACAGTAGATTAAAAAAAAAAAGCTCATTTTTATATTGCCTACAGAGCCAGCGAGAGAAAAAGCAGGCAGGACTTTGTTGAGTTTGAGTTCACACAAGTCTTTTATACATCTACCATGATTTTTATATATATATATATATATATATATATATATATATATATATATATATATATATATATATATATATATATATATATATATACTGTATGTGTGTGTGTATAAATATATATGTGTGTATAAATATATATGTGTGTGTGTATATATATATATATATGTGTGTACATATATGTATATATATATGTATGTGTGTATATATGTGTGTGTGTATATATATATATGTGTGTGTGTATATATATATATATATGTGTGTATATATATATATATATGTGTGTGTGTATATATATATATGTGTGTGTGTGTATATATATATATATATGTGTGTGTGCATATATATATGTGTGTGTATATATATATATGTGTGTGTGTATATATATATATAATGTGTGTGTATATATATGTATGTGTGTGTGTGTGTATATATATATGTATGTGTGTATATATATATGTGTGTGTGTATATATATATATATATGTGTGTGTGTATATATATATGTGTGTGTGTATATATATATATATATGTGTGTGTATAGACTGTATATATATATATATACGGTGTATGTGTATGTATGTATATACGTGTGTAATTACATATATATATATATATACACTCCCTAAGATACATTTTATTGCATTTCAGCGGTTTAATGTCAGTTTAACTCATCGAAGCTCTGAGAATTATGCTCATGGTTTTGTGGCGCTATCTGGTGCAATTACATCAGAACACTATCTTGTTTTTCAATCAGCAAGGATGAGATTGATTTGGTCTTAAAAGCATAGTAATATACTAGGATTACTGTGGAAAAACAGCTGCTATAAAGGGAGCCAATGGGGCTGAAAGAGTTCTTTTAGAGAAAGTGCGTAGATCTTATATTTTATTCTAATAATGTAGCAATCATATAACAATGCAATTTTGTCAATAAAATAAAACTCCCTGGTGAAATTTCCGACCGCTGACCTTCAAAACTGAACGATCATATCACAAAAGTAACATGTAATGCCCGCTTTGGGCCTTAAGGTTGCACAAGGGTTAGCGCCATCAATATCTATGAACTTGTGGGTTCCCTGAATAAAAGCATAACTGACATCAGCAACTGTACATGACTATAGATCGATAGATGAAGAGCCAAAGCTCGGCTACACGTCACTATCCTGATTTCCCAATGACCCCCCCAACAATGAAAGGACAAAGCAAACAAAGTTGATTATTTCCCACCTGTCACATCCTGATATTTCACAAACAAATATGAGCACATAAATGAACATCCATTCCCTTTTTGCATGTACTTCATGGGAGACAGCATTTTTTTTGTAGCCCAGTCTCAGTCTTTAATTTGAATAGGCGTTTATTTTATACGTTTGTTATTGTCTTTGCGGCCCTAAACGACCCCAGTGTTAACGCCAGGAGCCGGCCCTAGCATGGGCTTTATTATGATTGTTGATGAGGTGGACAAAGAATACAGGCGTGGACAATGTAGGTCTTCTGTTATTGCCTAGACAGTGGTGGAGGGATGCATAGGTCATGTCTCTCATCCTACATTATGATGGATGCTTTTCCTTTCAAAACATCACACTTCACCCACCAATACTAAGAGTTTGGGTCCCAAACCATTCTGGAATTTTCCCCCAAAAGGTGAATATCCCTAACCTTTTTTATTTGTCCATCTGGAGCATAAGTGTCCCAAACAAAAGACACTATTTGTACTGCAGAGCAACTCTGGCGCCCTCTCCCGGAAAATGTGCAGAACGCTTAAGTTGATTACCAACAGTATCATGGGAAAACTACCACTTTGGTTTGCAAAAACAGAAACAAAAAAAAAAGAAATCCTGTCATGGAGCAACTTGTAAAAAATACATGTCAAAAAAAATATTTCAGCTATTTGTGTGTGAAATTAATACAGTCGTGTGTTTGCATAATGATTGATGAGGCAGAGAGATGCGGCACGTTCAGTGCAAAATAAATCAGACTACAGACCATAACAGGAGTCCCTCCAGGATTTTGCGGGCTTTTTTTGTGCGATTCTTGCGGCCTAAAATCTCTGAATTTGTATATATATATATATATATATATATATATATATATATATATATATATATATATATATATATATATATATATATATATAAGCTTTGTTTTCTTTGATAACATTGAATCAACTTTGGATTTTCTGGATGTGTTATCAATGCTTTAAGTGGTCGTTTACTTTCACTTCAAAAAGGCCTGCCAACGAAAATTTGGAAAACAAATGCCGCGTTGATGTTTTACTCGTTTTATACCGCAGACCTAAAAGTAGACAGTAGATGGCAGTAAAAAGCACATACTCTGCGCTTGTTGTCGTTTCAATTATAACTAATAATAGTGATTATTCATTTTAAATGGCATAAATAAACATCAGTGAAAACCTCCCAAGGTGGTGTCCACATGTTAGATATTCTCCATGTTATCAAGAGTTGGAATTGGGGGTTAAATCACCAAAAATGATTCCCGGGCGTGGCCACCGCTGCTGCTCACTGCTCCCCTCACCTCCCAGGGGATGATCAAGGGTGATGGGTCAAATGCAGAGAATATTTTCGCCACACCTACTGTGTGTGTGACAATCATTGGTACTTTAACTTTAACTTTATTTTACACTTGTAAAGTCTTCATCTGAAACATTTATGTTCCAACATATTCATCCCCACACTTTAAGAGCATTTGTAAACTGTTGAGGGATCTATAGTGCTATTTTTGTGTTGGGCAATGAGAGATTATTATCACACTTCAACATCTCGAACATGTAAATGCTGCCTCTCTGCTAGGTCTGCATTGCAAATGAAAATCTCTTCTTGGTCGCTCTACTCTGGACAAATAAAGGTTAAATAAATGTTGATATACTAAATTACCCAGAAGGCCTAGCGCTGTACACAGGTACTGCGGTAAGACCGCAATTGTGGTGTTTGAGCAATAAATAGTTGATAAATTGTTACTTGTTGTTGTTCCTGCTTTGTCTTCGCCAGTGATTCCCAAACTGCGGTACTTGTACCACTAGTGGCACGCTAAATAATCACTTGATTAAATATTCAAACACAGTGTTACTGTTCAAACTGTGTGTAATGTTTCAGCGGCCAAAAAAATATACTTGTTAAACAAAACCTCTACCTTGTTTTTAATGAATACTTAGTCCTACTATGCTACTGTGTTTTAATGTTGGTCATTTTGGTGGTACTTGGGAGTTTGAGAACCACTGGTCTACACAAGAAACAAACATGGGTTTTGACTCGACCAGGGGCGTCC
This sequence comes from Entelurus aequoreus, assembly GCF_033978785.1. Lineage (NCBI taxonomy): Eukaryota > Metazoa > Chordata > Actinopteri > Syngnathiformes > Syngnathidae > Entelurus > Entelurus aequoreus. Next base: position 35,175,202 of record NC_084749.1, on the reverse strand, counting down.
AAAATTGTTACACCAAGGGCCGCATACGGAAAAGTCAAAGTATGCGAGAGCCATTTTGATGTCTTTTATTTAGTAAAAAAGTTGTTTAAAAAAAATTCTAAGAAGAGACACTAAACATATTCACAGACCAAACTTAGTGTCATCTTTGTGTTGTAGGTGACAAAGTGTACTATCATTAGTTATTAAAGGGATGCCCAAAGAGTGGCCAGGGGGCCATTTGCAGACCGCAGCTCAAGTTTTGTTGGCCTGTCGGGAACAAATATAAGAAAAAAGAGCAAAAAGAAGTAAAGTAATGACAAAAAGCTGAAATGTTGATACCAAAATTATTATTAACACATTTTGTCACTTATAACACAAAGCTGACACTAAGTTGTGCTATCATTACTGGTGGTAGCATGTTTTTTTTTTACAAAATTAAAAAAATATCCAAACGCCCCCCACATAATTAAAGTAAAAGTACCAGTGATAGTCACACACACACACACTAGGTGTGGTGAAATTACCCTCTGCTCATTGTCATTTCTGTATTATTATTTATTTCGCTAACTGCTTATTTGCTATCACTTTTACCATCATATTTGTACATATCCTATTTGCTGATGTTGCTCTATTGTTGTTGTTATTGTTGTGTTTGCTGTTGTTTTTGTCTCGCTGTCTAATCCCCCTCTTGTCCAAACAATTTCCCCCTCTGTCTTCTTTTCTTTCTCTTTCTATCCCCTCCTGCTCCGGCCCGGCTGCACTAAATGATCATATAAATACATTTAATAAACTCAAATACAAATAATGTATTTGTAAAGTAAATCTGAACAGCTGATATGGGCATCTACATAAACTATATGATTTGCCTGAGAAGCTGGACAGGACAAAAAAAAAAAAAAAAGAAATTACCCTCTGCATTTGACCCATCACCTTGTTCACCCCCTGGGAGGTGAGGGGAGCAGTGAGCAGCAGCGGAATCATTTTTGGCGATTCAACCCCCAATTCCATCCCTTGATGCTGAGCAGGGGCGGATTAAGAAATTTTGGCCCCCTGGGCCTGACATGGTCTTGGCCCCTCAACCCCCCGCGCGTGTGGGCGCACACACACGCACGCACTATGCAAGAAATACTGTATACTGTGAACAGACATGCACACTGTACTGTACAGAAGAGTGCACATACTGCACACACACTATTAGGTATACCACACAGACACTGACAAGCACAGGTTTCACACAGACACAGGGGGAGGGGATAAATGGCCTAAAAATAAACATTTTTGAAAATGATTACGCCCACTTCAGTGATGGTGCATTGGGTCATTTGAGAGATATTATGTATTGGAAGTTGGTAGCTATCATGAAATAAACCCCCCAACCCACCCAAAAAACTAAATCGGACATGATTTTTGCCCCCTTTTCCTCCCTTCTATCATTAAAAATAAAATAATATCTTAGGAAAACACATTGGCATAACGGCAGCTGTGCAGCAAATTGAGGCTCAAAGTCTGTATCTATTTGTGGTTAAGCTTGAGGAGAAGGAGAAAGGTAAAATGATAACATGCATCGGAGAGCACCACAAAGAAAGGTGTAGGCCAGTTCATGGTACAAGGGCTGCATGCAGGTCAAGATAGCCCATTTCCAAGAATGCTATAGTGGCTGGACAGGCACTGGACATGTCCTGAACTCAGTGTCAGACGTGGCTGCCGAATACTTGGATGAAGTGAAGCAGCTGACAGATCTCATGCTGCCCCATCTGAAGACTGTCCTGGCCAGGCAGAGGATGGATGAGGAGACCTTCCCAATGGACCCTGTCAGTGAACAGGCTAGTAACATTGATGGCACCCCTGTGCACAACATTGGGATGGAGAGACAATGTGGCAAGGTGGACTACAAACTGAAGAAGTTGGGCACACTGAACGCAGTCAATAGGTCAATAATTTTACAGAAGAGCCAGGAGCTTCAGAGGTTTCAAGGCAGCAGCACAAGCAAAAAGGGAGGTTGAACTCAACTGGAGTAAATTCATGAAGGCAAAATTCGAGAGTAGGGCAGATGAGAAACAAGAGATGGCTCAAAGAAAGGAGAGTAAGAGACTAGACATGCTGGACACACTGAAATCTTTTGATGGCCCCTTCACGATAGTGGGGAAGTTGAAAAGTTCCTTGTGGATGAAAGTCTGCACAAGAATGCAAAGCTGCAGAGAATGAAGCTTGAGGTTCAGTTTGCCAGAGAAAGCACCAAGCTTCTGCCTAAAGTCAATCCTATCTTCACAATCCAGGTGACACTTCCCAGAAATGGCAAAAGTGCAATTCTCCAAGTCATAATGGATACTTAGAATTTTATGGTGGTGGTAAGTATTCATGAAAACAGGTAGCCTAACATTAGTGAATGGGTGAATTCTGGAAATAACCTAAAAATCTTACACAGTGCACCTTTAAGCAAGGGGTTTCTTTCGTGCTTTCAATTTTGCAAAATCATCCACCACATCATTGAAGTCCAACTCTCTTGTCAGCTCACTCTCAATTGCCATTAGAGATAACGCATTTAATCTTTTCTGAGTCATTCTTGTGCGCAGCTCATTTTTTACTCTTGACAAAAGAGAGAATGAGCGTTCTCCCTCACAGTTACTGACCGGTAGAGTGAGAAAAATCTGTAGCGCAATGTATGTATTAGGAAACGTAGGCTGTAGTCCAAAATGTATTATTGTTTTGAGCAGTCCTGAAGGGGTCCTCTCCTCATCAGTGTTGTTGAGCTGTATAAAAGATTTGAACTGTATAAGCTCCTGTCCAAGACTTTCATTGAGGTCAGATGGGTATGATTCAGTGAGAATCTTGGCCTTGTGAAGGACTGAAGCATTGGACTCTGTATCCAAAGAGAAAAGGACACTGAACAAATTGTTCAGATGTTTGTAGGCCTCCAGACGGTGATTAAGGCTTGAACTCAGTTGATCAATAGAGGCAATAAATGTCTCTATTTGAAACAGTTGCCTTCCCTCAAGCACAACATCTGGGGATGCTGATTCATCAGCAAACTTTTTACGTTTCCTCGTCCGTTCAGCCCTGTAAGATGGGGTGCCACCCAACATGTTTAAGGCTTTCTGCTCAAAATGATCAAATAGATCTCTTTGGGAGAGAACAAAGGTGCGCAGAGATTCCAGCAATCTAACTGCTGTACCAAGGTCCATGTCTGCTTTTTGAAGTTGCAGACTTGTGGCCTGAAATCTGGACAGAACAGTGTCCCAAAAGCCTGCCATGAAGGCCATCTCAAGTGAATCCAGCTTCCGCACTAGACTGTCAGCTTCAGTTCGTGTGTCTCGTTTCTCTGTGTCATCAGTGGAAATAACCTGTAGTGCTGCTTTTATTTTACTGTAGTTCTGCCACAGTGCTTTGGTAGATTCTGCACGGCAACTCCAACGCGTGTTGGATAAAGCTTTAAGTGTGAGATCTATGTTGGAATTGCCAAATACCCTGTCCCATCGGTGTGTGGATGCAGTTGTGAAGTTGTAAATAGACTGAATCAAGTCAAAATACTTAGAGACTTCATTTCCACATCTGTCAATGCTGTTGACTCCCACCAAATTCAAAGAGTGAGCTGCACATGGAATATAGTGTATTAATGGGTTGCTTTTCTTTAAGTGAGCCTGCAACCCATTATACCTCCCTGACATGTTGCTGGCATTATCATAAGCCTGCCCCCTGCAATTTGACAGCTCTAACCCTAGATTTTCCAACACAGACATGACACAGTTAGCCAAACTTTCACCTGTATGGCTAGTAATGGGCTCAAAACCCACAAAGCGTTCAACAACACTGCCCTCTTTGCTAACAAAACGGAATATGAATGTCAATTGGTCCACATGAGATAAATCTGGGGTTGAATCCACAATGATAGAGTAGTATTTGCTTGCTTGCAGTTCATCTGCTATAGCCTGTTTGGTTTTTGCACCCATCAATTCAATGAATTCCTCACAAATGGTGGAGGACAGATATGAGGTATTACCTCGACCCATCTGCCCAAACTTTCTGATGTGATCCTTTAGAAAGGGATCAAATTCAGCCAGGACCTCCAGAATACCAAGGTAGTTCCCATTGAGAGGAGACCCTAACGATTCATTTTTACCCCTAAATGCAAGGCCCCTTTCTGCAAGGAATTTAATGACTGCAACAACTCTTTGTAACACCTGCCTCCAATAGCTGCTCTCTGCCTGAAACTGTTTGAACAGGTCTGCATCAACTGTGGCACCTTTGGCGCGGTTCAAGACTGCTTGCATGCAGGTTATGTGCTCAGCACTTCGCTCATGTTCACCAAATCTTTCTGAGTGTTTCCAATCACAATAGCCTGTCACAAAAGAATGCGTTTTTGGGGAAAACAGTTTGCATGCAAAGCAGTAAACATTACCAGTAGAGGGAGAGTACATCAGCCACTCTCTTTGTACTCGTTGTCCATTGGGCAAGTGTGAAGTAAAATGTTCATTGTTTAGGCATCGGGTTTTGCCTCCTAGCCCACTGTTCCTCACAGAAGCTGGATAATGGCTGTGACGGTTGTGAAATGATTTTGCACCTCTTTGAATAAGAACTTCCTTCATTGACTCAGTGAGGGTCTCAGCCCATTTAGCGGGATCACTAGGTAGAGTTGTCACTGTAGATGGTGTTGAAGAAAGATTCAGCTCATTTTCTATGCTGTCCAGAGGTGCAGTGACCTCACATTCATCCGAGCAACTGGCTACTGCTGAATTGGTTGAATCATAAGCATCAGAAGCATTTGGTTCAGTGTCTACACTTGTAGTGGTCTCAGGATCTTGGGAGCTACATGCTAGCTCAGGTGCATTGCTAACCTTAGCTGAATTTGCAGTAGCATTTATAGAATTGCTTTCAGCAGATGTCTTTGTACTGAAGAAGCTGGAGATATTTGGAACACTCTCAAGTAAAACTGATTCCTTTTTTTTCTTTTCTTGCTGAATTTTTTTTCTAGCTCCTCCACTTAAACGTTTATGATCCATATTTCCCTTCTTTCTTTGCACATTGGCTCTTTGCCTATCACAACAGATAAACCAACTATGTGTGTGTGTGTGTGTGTGTGTGTGTGTGTGTGTGTGTGTGTGTGTGTGTGTGTGTGTGTGTGTGTGTGTGAGTTTGTTTGTGTGTTTATGATCGGTGCTGCTTCCTTCAAGTGTGTGAGGTGATTTAGAAAACTAGCAACCCAGCATCAACACTCCAAAGCAGAGAATAACAGCTTACTAGCATAGACAATTGAGAGCAGAGAATCAACTGATTCGTCTGATAGACAGCAGGAGAGCAGAGTGGTCAGTGATGATCGAATCAAGAAAATGTCTAAATGGCAAGGGAACAGACTGATTTGTACTGAGGAGAAAGAGAGAGAGAGCCAATTACAGTGAAATATATTCCAAAAGAGCCAAGTGACTAGCTGAAGGCAGGGACAAATGCCTTGGAGTGACCAACAAGAGTGCAAAGTACCAAATGGCAAAATGTGGAAAGACCAACAGGCAGATCTGCTTTTACCTCTTATCTTCACAACCAAAAAGTTGCTAAATGATGTTTTCAGTCGCTAGCCAGGTATGGCCAAAAGACGCGAAATCTAGCGGCAAAGTCGGTCAATCACACTGACAGTGAAACAAATATTTTGAAAAGATAATAATTGTACACCTTTGTGCACTTTAGTCTTCTATCTAAATATTTTCACAAAGGACACCAAGGCAGCTTGCTAGCTATGATGGGAGCAACAATGTCTGATAGACAGCAGGAGAGCAGAGTGGTCAGTGATGATCCAATCAAGAAAATGTCTAAATGGCAAGGGAACAGACTGATTTGTACTGAGGAGAAAGAGAGAGCCAAGTACAGTTAAATATATTCCAGAGCCAAGTGACTAACTGAAGGCAAAGACAACAGCCAGATACCTTAGCAGAGACCAACAAGAATTCAAAGTACCTAATAGCAAGATGGTGAGACCAACACAATAAATTGTATTAGGATTTAATTTATTAACGTTAATCTTAACAGCCAAAAAGTTGCTGAATAATGTTTGTAGTCGCTAGCCAGGTATGCCCAAAACAAGAGTCGCTAAACCTAGCAGCAAAGTTGCTTAATTGCAACACACTCTAGGATTCAGGGGAATTAAGGATAATAAAGATATTAATTGTACAACTTTTTGTACTTTTTTTCTAGTTTTTTGAGTCGCCAGCCATGTATGGCCAAAAGTCGCTAATTGAATGCCAACGTTGCTTAATCGCCAACACACTGGGACTCACTGAAGGACTGACTGAATAAAAAAGATAATTAAGATAATTGTGTACTTTTCTCTTCTGATATTTTCTCTAAGGACCCCAAGCTATCTGCAAGCAGCAATAATGTCTGACAGACAGGAGAGCAGAGTGGTCAGTGATGAATGGCAAGGGAACAGGCTGATTTGTACTGAGGAGAAAGAGAGAGAGAGAGCCAATTACAGTGAAATATATTCCAAAAGAGCCAAGTGACTAGCTGAAGGCAGGGACAAATGCCTTGGAGTGACCAAGAAGAGTGCAAAGTACCAAATGGCAAAATGTGGGAAGACCAACAGGAAGATCTGCTTTTACCACTTATCTTCACAACCAAAAAGTCGCTAAATGGTGTTTTTAGTCGCTAGCCAGGTATGGCCAAAAGACGCGAAATCTAGCGGCAAAGTCGGTCAATCACACAGTGAAACAAATAATTTTAAAAAGATAGTAATCGTACAATGTCTTGTACTTTTGTCTTCTTTCTTAATATTTCTCAAAGGACACCAAAATGTCGCTATCTGCAGGCAGCTTGCTAGCTATGATGGCAGCAACAATGTACCTTAGAGTGACTGACCAACAAGAGCTCAAAGTACCTAATGGCAAAATGTGGAGAGACAGACACAATAAATTGCATTAAGATGAAGAGAACTGTTGCTATTATTAATCTTAACATCAACCAGAAAGTCGCTAAATGTCACCAGCCAGGTATGGCCAAAAGTCGCTTAATTGGCCACACACAGTAACAGAGAAACTAACAAAAAAAAGATCATAAAGATAATAGTTGTACAACTGTGTGTACTTTTGTCTTCTTTCTAAATATTTTCCCAAAGGACACCAAAATGTTGCTATCTGCAGGCGGGAGCGTGCCTATGTTCCCCGGGTCCTATGTTCCCCGGGTCCTATGTTCCCCGGTTGTTCCTGGGTCTTTGTATGCGACCGGGGAACTTAGGACCCTTTTTCTAAAAAAGGGTCCTATGTTCCCTGCATTGTATCTGGCGAAATTGCGAAATTGTGCCCTGACCAAAACCATCCCTAAACCTAACCTGTCACAGGGCGTTGTGGAGCACTTTTTTTTGGCGAAATTGTGCCCTGACCAAAACTATCCCTAAACCTAACCTGTCACAGGGCGTTGTGGAGCACTTTTTTGGCGAAATTGTGCCCTGACCAAAACCATCCCTAAACCTAACCTGTCACAGGGCGTTGTGGAGCACTTTTTTTTGGCGAAATTGTGCCCTGACCAAAACTATCCCTAAACCTAACCTGTCACAGGGCGTTGTGGAGCACTTTTTTGGCGAAATTGTGCCCTGACCAAAACCATCCCTAAACCTAACCTGTCACAGGGCGTGCGGCAGCAGATAGAGCAACTCAAACGCAAACTTCCTTCCTTCGACAACTTAAACGCGTCTCTGTCATGCGTGTCTGCGTGCGTCTTACTTAGTCGCGCATTGGAAGCAGCGGGGAACATAGAACCCTTTTCTGGAAAAAGTGTTGTACGTTCCCCGCAGCGGGGAACATAGAACCCTTTTTTTTAAAAAGGGTCCTTAGTTCCCCGGTAGAGGGGAACATAGGACCCGGGTAACATAGGGACGGGGAACATAGGGATGACCCGCTGCAGGCAGCTTGCTAGCTATGATGGCAGCAACGATGTCTGCCAGACAGGAGAGAGTGGTCAGTGACGATCGAATCGAGAAAATGACAAAATGGGTCAAAGACCAAAAAGTTATTAACTGACAGCAGTGACAAATGTCAGACTGTAAACTTTCTCGAAAGAAAAGGACAAAATGGGAAGATGCTGATAATAACAGCAAAATGGAAAATATAAGAATTTCCAAGTAATGCTCAACTCAAGTGTGTGTGTGTGTGTGTGTGTGTGCGCGCGTTAAACTTCTTGTTGAATGATTTCAAATTATCTCTGAGTCTGAACTGAGGGAAAGGAAACCAAATTTTGAGCAGTCTCTCACGAGTTCAAAATACCAAATGAGGAGATTCTAAAAGAACAGACCGGTTTATGAAAGACTCGATGGGGGAGGGGCACAGCTAAGAATACTTGAGTGAGATTCTGTGATCCAAATTCGAGATAGAGCTTTTTGATAATGATAATTTGTCAGAGTAAGGTTGTGTAATCAAAATTTGAGAATGAGCTTTGTCAATCAATCAAGAATATTTGCATTAAGTTCTGTGATCAAAATTCAGAAACAACCTTTAATAATTGATAAAGAATATGTGAGTGAGGTTGTGTGATCCATCCAATTTGAGAATTAGCTTTGATAATAATGATTGAGAGCCTCTGGCCCTCTGTGGATCATGGCCGCGGGGCCAATTTTGCCTGGCCCCTTGGGGCCTCTGTGGGTCGTGGCCGCGGGGCCAAGTTGGCCTGGCCCCTTGGGGCCTCTGACCCTCTATGGATCGGGGCCAAGTTGGCCTGACCCCTCGGGGCCTCTGGCCCTCTATGGATCATGGCCGCGGGGCCAAGTTGGCCTGACCCCTTAGGACCTCAGGCCCTCTGTGGGTCGCGGCCGCGGGGCCAAGTTGACCTGGCCCCTTGGGGCCTCTGGCCTTCTGTGGCTCGCGGCCGCGGGGCCAAGTTGGCCTGGCCCTTTGGGGCCTCTGGCCTTCTGTGGGTCGTGGCCGCGGGGCCAAGTTGGCCTGGCCCCTTGGGGCCTCTGACCGTCTATGGATCGTGGCCGCGGGGCCAAGTTGACCTGGCCCCCTGGGGCCTCTGACCCTCTATGGATCGTGGCCGCGGGGCCAAGTTGGCCTGGCCCCTTGGGGCCTCTGACCGTCTATGGATCATGGCCGCGGGGCCATGTTGGCCTGGCCCCTTGGGGCCTCTGGCCCTCTGTGGGTCGCGGCCGCGGGGCCAAGTTGACCTGGCCCCTTGGGGCCTCTTACCCTCTATGGATCATGGCCGCGGGGCCAAGTTGGCCTGGCCCCTTGGGGCTTAAGATTATTATTTTTGCAAAAGTAGTTTTGCTTGGGTCGCGGCCGCGGGGCCAAGTTGGCCTGGCCCCTTGGGGCCTCTGGCCCCCTGGGCCTGGGCCCGGTAGGCCCGGTCATTAATCCACCTATGATGCTGAGTGTCAAGCAGGGAGGTAATGGGTACCATTTTTATAGTCTTTGGTATGACTCGGCCGGGGTTTGAACTCACGACCTACCAATCTCAGTGCGGACACTCTAACCCAGGGGTGTCCAAACTTTTTCCACTGATGGCCGCACACGGAAAAATTAAAGCATGTGGGGGCCATTTTGATATTTTTCATTTTCAAACCATAACAAAATATATGGATTTTTTAAATTGAATTTTACCTTTAGGGGTCCCGGGGACCATAAAGGGTCTCAGTTATTAAAATGTTAAAAATAAGTATATATTTTTTTTATTTAACGCTTACAGTGAATCTCTATATCAACTTTAAAAAAAAAAGGTTTTATGGCTTTTCTGTCAAAAACAACTTTGTTTTTTTATAGTACAACTGAAATATGCAGTATTTAGTCATTAGAGCCCTAAAACATCAATAATGCAGGACACCATCGATTTTAATTATTTAATATTTTTGAGTAATCACAGTGAAAAGATAAATAAAATACCACTAAAATATATTTGGGATCCAAAAGGTGCCCCACTCATAAAGTGATACATTTTTATTAGTTTTTTTTTTTTAATACTTTCAACACTTAAGTTACGAGATCAACTTCAGATATATCTTGTCGATTTTACGTTTGAACTATTATTTTGTTTTGTTTTATGCTCTTTTGTCAAAGAAAACAATGTTTTTAAAAGGCGACGGCGTGGCGAAGTTGGTAGAGTGGTTGCTGGTTACTGGGGTTCAATCCCCACCTTCTACCATCTAGTCACATCCGTTGTGTCCCTGGGCAAGACACTTCACCCTTGCTCCTGATGGCTGCTGGTTAGCGCCTTGCATGGCAGCTCCCTCCATCAGTGTGTGAATGTGTGTGTGAATGGGTAAATGTGGAAATACTGTCAAAGCGCTTTGAGTACCTTGAAGGTAGAAAAGCGCTGTACAAGTATAACCCATTTATCATTTATAACTACACAATATATGCAATATTTACCACATAAAACATTTTAAAGTGAAATATTTTAACTAAGTAGAGCTTTGAAAATAATTCATTATAACATGGATTTTTTGGGAGGAGTTCGGGGAAGCCATGGAAAACGACTTCCGGACGGCTTCGAAGCGATTCTGGACCACCATCCGCCGCCTCAGGAAGGGGAAGCAGTGCACTATCAACACCGTGTATGGTGAGGATGGTGTTCTGCTGACCTCGACTGCGGATGTTGTGGATCGGTGGAGGGAATACTTCGAAGACCTCCTCAATCCCACCAACACGTCTTCCTATGAGGAAGCAGTGCCTGGGGAACCTGTGGTGGGCTCTCCTATTTCTGGGGCTGAGGTTGCTGAGGTAGTTAAAAAGCTCCTCGGTGGCAAGGCCCCGGGGGTGGATGAGATCCGCCCGGAGTTCCTTAAGGCTCTGGATGCTGTGGGGCTGTCTTGGTTGACAAGACTCTGCAGCATCGCGTGGACATCGGGGGCGGTACCTCTGGATTGGCAGACCGGGGTGGTGGTTCCTCTCTTTAAGAAGGGGAACCGGAGGGTGTGTTCTAACTATCGTGGGATCACACTCCTCAGCCTTCCCGTTAAGGTCTATTCAGGTGTGCTGGAGAGGAGGCTACGCCGGATAGTCGAACCTCGGATTCAGGAGGAACAGTGTGGTTTTCGTCCTGGTCGTGGAACTGTGGACCAGCTCTATACTCTCGGCAGGGTCCTTGTGGGTGCATGGGAGTTTGCCCAACCAGTCTACATGTGTTTTGTGGACTTGGAAAAGGCATTCGACCGTGTCCCTCGGGAAGTCCTGTGGGTAGTGCTCAGAGAGTATAGGGTATCGGACTGTCTGATTGTGGCGGTCCGCTCCCTGTATGATCAGTGCCAGTGCTTGGTCCGCATTGCCGGCAGTAAGTCGGACACGTTTCCAGTGAGGGTTGGACTCCGCCAAGGCTGCCCTTTGTCACCGATTCTGTTCATAACTTTTATGGACAGAATTTCTAGGCGCAGTCAAGGCGTTGAGGGGATCCGGTTTGGTGGCTGCAGGATTAGGTCTCTGCTTTTTGCAGATGATGTGGTCCTGATGGCTTCATCTGGCCAGGATCTTCAGCTCTCGCTGGATCGGTTCGCAGCTGAGTGTGAAGCGACTGGGATGAGAATCAGCACCTCCAAGTCCGAATCCATGGTTCTCGCCCGGAAAAGGGTGGAGTGCCATCTCCGGGTTGCAGAGGAGACCCTGCCCCAAGTGGAGGAGTTCAAGTACCTCGGAGTCTTGTTCACGAGTGAGGGAAGAGTGGATCATGAGATCGACAGGCGGATCGGTGCGGCGTCTTCAGTAATGCGGACGCTGTATCGATCCGTTGTGGTGAAGAAGGAGCTGAGCCGGAAGGCAAAGCTCTCAATTTACCGGTCGATCTACGTTCCCATCCTCACCTATGGTCATGAGCTTTGGGTTATGACCGAAAGGACAAGATCACGGGTACAGGCGGCCGAAATGAGTTTCCTCCGCCGGGTGGCGGGTCTCTCCCTTAGAGATAGGGTGAGAAGCTCTGCCATCCGGGGGGAGCTCAAAGTAAAGCCGCTGGTCCTCCACATCGAGAGGAGCCAGGTGAGGTGGTTCGGGCATCTGGTCAGGATGCCACCCGAACGCCTCCCTAGGGAGGTGTTTAGGGCACGTCCGACTGGTAGGAGGCCACGGGGAAGACCCAGGACACGTTGGGAAGACTATGTCTCCCGGCTGGCCTGGGAACGCCTCGGGATCCCCTGGGAGGAGCTGGACGAAGTGGCTGGGGAGAGGGAAGTCTGGGCTTCCCTGCTTAAGCTGCTGCCCCCGCGACCTGACCTCGGATAAGCGGAAGAAGATGGATGGATGGATGGATGATGGATTTTTTGTCTTTTTTTTTTTTTGAGCAATGGCAAAAAAAGAAAAAGAAAAAAAAGACAAAAGAGAAAAACAGCCTGCATGGCAGCTTTTGTGTCAACATTGCAACTTTTTCTCATTAGATTTCACCTCATTCCACTTTTTTTAATGTTCTTTTTTATTTTTGCAATAGCATTTCCAGAATGTGTGGCGGGCCGGTAAACAATTAGCTGCGGGCCGCAAATGGCCCCCGGGCCGCACTTTGGACACCCCTGCTCTAACCACAAGGCCACTTGAGCAGCACTTTCTAAATGTTGTCTCAGCTTTTTTCTCATTATATTACATCTTTTTGCTCTTTTTTTTATAGATTTTTATTGTTGTTGTTTTTTTACATGTTGCGGGCCAACAAAGCTTGAGCTGCGGGCTGCAAATGGCCCCCTAGCCGCGCTTTGGACACCCCTGGATTAGACAGTTGACGTGCGTGTTTGAGCGCCGCCCACAAATGAATAGGACATGAATGACCATGAATTGATTAATGTGGACCCCGACTTAAACACGTTGAAAAACTTATTGGGGTGTTACCATTTAGTGGTCAATCGTACGGAATATGTACTGTACTGTGCAATCTACTAATACAAGTCTCAATCAATCAAAGATAATAATATAATCTGCGTGAGTTGACGTCGCAACATCCTGGAGGGCCTGAAGGGGGCTGCATTGAGCATGCAGTCATTTTCTTCTTGTTTTTGTTACCATGTGACAGCAGGATTTACTAATCTAGAACATTCTTTTCACATCAATCTCATAATGCCACAGATGGAAAGAAAGGTTTGATGTCGCCTTTTGCTTTGAAAATAAAGCTGGCGATTCTTCAAGGAGGTGAAAGGACTTATTAAATATTGCTATTCAAAGAGGGGCCCTAAATGTCACAGTTAAAAACAAGACACTTCTAATATTGACTTGGGATGATTAAAACACTCTCAGTGGTCCTTTTTTTTTTTTTTTTTTTTTAAGTACAATCACATTTTTCATCAGACTTTTGGGAGCCCCTTCTGATGTTCTCAATTCGCCCATAGTAGAAGAAATTAAAAATCACAGCTTTTTGCTTTGAAGGCTTGAAAATATTGGAAACGCAGCTCATGCATTTCTTTGTGTATTGCAGACATGATTGTGTTGTTCTTGTAAAGCCTATTTTGTTTGTCGGTCCTACTTCTAAGCTACTAAACTTTCGGGTCCAGTTCGGTTGCGTGTCCGCTCTCAGAGCCCTCCCCTCCGGGTGAGGGGATCTCGTCGGGAATGCCGTTCAAGTCGGACCTGGAAGCTGAGGTCTGTGAAGATGGTGCCTCCCCGCATCTGAGCGGCGGCGTCCCCGCTTCACATTTGCCGAAATTAAACAGTTTGCCAGGGTTGAAGGCCTTGCTGGGTGACTGAGAACGCTCCTGGGAGCTGCTACCTGATGATGAAGATGATGCCGTCGTTGCAGCATTGTTGGCGGTGATGGCCGCCGCACACTCCTTCTTATTGTCGGGTGATTTGAGGAATTTAAAGCTGAGGAAGCCGGGCAGCTTTGCTTCGCCGCCAGTTGGGGACTGAGGGGAGCGGGCGCCGCCACCTGATGAGAACTTGCTCTGCAGCGGTATGATCTGCTTCAGCTTCATCACGTTGTTGTTGGCTAACAGAGAGCTGGGCCTCTTGGGCTTGTCCGAGCCTCCGCCCGCACCGGCAGGACGCGATTTGCTGCCGTGACTTTTGTCGTGATGGTGATCCCCGGAGGAGTCGCCCTTACCGTCATCCCTGTCCCTCTCCCTGCGGGCCATGTGCTCCGCTTGCCTCTGCCGCTCCTCTTCCTCCCTCTTCTTCCTCTGCAGCTGCTGGTAGTGCTGCTGGGCCTGCCGCTCGTGCTTCTGCAGAGACCGGGGGAACAACATCACTTCACTGCATGAAGGAATTGCGTGTGAATGCTGAAGCTCAACTGTTTGAATCAGTTAAAAGAAAAAGAAAGGAATTGTGAAACTTTGAAACAATCTCCTATTTATGTCAATGGGAATTTCCTGGGAATTTCGGAACCATAAACATTAGGGGTGTGGGAAAAAATCGATTCGAATTCGAATCGCGATTCTCATGTTTCGCGATTCAGAGTCGATTCTCATTTTCAAAAAATATTTAATTTTTTATTTTTTTTAAATTTATTTTTAATGTATTTATTTTATTTTTTAATTAATCAATCCAACAAAACAATGCACAGCAATACCATAACAATGCAATCCAATTCCAAAACCAAACCCGGCCCAGCAACACTCACAACTGCAATAAACAGAGCAATTGAGAGGAGACACAAACACATACTTGCCGAAAATGTCGTGTTTGTCACAAACACGACATTTTCGGGAGAAAATTTCTTCCGGGAGGTTTTCGGGAGAGGAACAAACCAAACAAACCAAAAGTAGTGAAACAAAAATGAATATTATCAGCAACAGTATCAATATTAGTTACAACTTCAACATAGCGGTGATTAAAAATCCCTCATTGACTTTTATAAAAAAAAAATTGAAAAAAGAACAACAGTGTCGCAGTGGCTTACACTTGCATCGCATCTCATAAGCTTGACAACACACTGTGTCCAATATTTTCACAAAGATAAAATAAGTCATATTTTTGGTTCATTTAATAGTTCAAACAAATGTACATTATTGCAATCAGTTGATAAAAAATTGTCCTTTACAATTATAAAAGCTTTTTACAAAAATCTACTACTCTGCTTGCATGTCAGCAGACTGGGGTAGATCCTGCTGAAATCCTATGTATTGAATGAATAGAAAATCGTTTTGAATCGGAAAAATATCGTTTTTGAATCGAGAATCGCGTTGAATCGAAAAAAATCGATTTTAAATCGAATCGTGACCCCAAGAATCGATATTGAATCGAATCGTGGGACACCCAAAGATTCGCAACCCTAATAAACATGAATAATCGCCACATGAATTTAATACAAAATTGCCCTTTTCATGTACTTATCATCATATTGAATGCATACAAACTAGGGTTGTACGGTATTACGGCATTAGTATAGTACCGCAACACTAATGAATCATCAAATCAAATCAACTTTATTTATAAAGCACATTTAAAATTGACCACAGGGGTAGCCAAAGTGCTGTACAATGGGCAGGTTAAAAGATAATACGAGAACCGAGCAAACACAACACAACACAAACAGAACACGATAAAAAATAAATAAATAAAATAAATAAAACATAAAAACAGGTTCACAGCAGGTGTATTATGGGGCGCCATTGCAGGATGGATATCAGTCAGTGTTAAAAGCCATGGAATAAAAGTATGTTTTTAAGAGAGATTTAAAAACAGGAAGAGAGGAGGCTTGTCTAACACTAAGAGGTAGGTCGTTCCAGAGCTTGGGAGCAGCAGCGGCGAAAGCTCTGTCACCTCTAAGCTTCAGCCTTGTGTCTGGGACCGTCAGTAGCAGCTGATCGGCTGATCTTAGGGATCGGGTGGGGCAGTAAGGCTGAAGGAGGTCGGAGAGATATGTTGGCGCGAGGTTGTTTAGACATTTAAAAACAAATAAAAGGAGTTTAAAATTGATTCGGTAACGCACAAGGAGCCATATTCGGTACTATACCACCTCTGAAAAGTACCGGTCCCCCACCCCCCTGAGCCCCCGTCGTCGTCTCGTCGTGACATTGCTGGTTTACAAGCAGAGGAGCATGTTCCACAGTGCACACACACGGAGTACTTACAAGCAGACACAGTGTCTAGACAGAAAAAGGAGAACGGACGCATTTTGGCTCAAAAACTAAAGATGAAGTTATAACGCCCACCGGAAGAGGTGCTTTAAGACATGGCTAGCTAGCTAGCGGCTAAAGTCCAGCCGTGGTCAGCAGTGTTTTATCTACTTCTAAATCACTAATCCTCGCCTCCATGGCGACAAATAAAGTAAGTTTCTTACAAGTATCATCCCTACAGGACGAGGAATAGCTAAACATGTTTCACTACACACCGTAGCTCACCGGCGTCACAATATAAACAAACACCATTGGTGGATCCACTGTAATGATACCAAGTACAGGAGCGTATCTAGTCAATACTACTATGATTATGTCAATATTTATAGCATCACACAATCTTCTTTCGTTTTTAAAAAATGTATATTATGTTTATAAACTCAGGAAATACGTCCCTGGACACATGAGGACTTTGAATATGACCAATGTGTGATCCTGTAACTACTTGGTATCGGATTGATACCCAAATTTGTGGTATCATCCAAATCTAATGTAAAGTATCAAACAACAGAAGAATAAGTGATTATTACATTTGAACAGAAGTGTAGATAGAACATGTTAAATTAGAAAATAAGCAGATATTAACAGTAAACGAACAAGTAGATCAATAATTAATTTTTCTACCACTTGTCCTTAATAATTTGGACAAAATAATAAAATGATAAATGATACAATATGTTACTGCATATGTCAGCAGACTAATTAGGAGCCTTTGTTTGTTTACTTACTACTAAAAGACAAGTTGTCTAGTATGTTCACTATTTTATTTAAGGACAAACTTGCAATAAGAAACATATCTTTAATGTACCCTAAGATCTTTTGTTAAAATGAAGCCAATAATGCAATTTGTTGTGGTCCTCTTTATTTCGAAAAGTATCAAAATAATTTTGGTACCGGTACCAAAATATTGGTATCGGGACAACACTTGTTGGAGCCAAATTTCCTTATTTGTTTATATTGTTTTTATTTTGTTTTCTCTAATTGATTGCTGGCCTCTGTTCATGCTGAATTTCCTTTTCGGCAGATTGCTCCGCCCACTTCCTCTTGAGAACCAGGAAGTGTTGACAGGCATGGGACCGTTGCTCTGGTGCGGTTGCCATGGTAACCTCATTTAATTGGTTTCAGGTGGGAGCATTGCATGGAGGACATAAACAGTTTTCGACCGTGCCGTGCGGGGCAAGTGTGGTCAGGTCTCGCTGCTGTGACAATGTTCCATTCAAGGTCAGCATACATTATGTTCTATAGCCCAGTGTTTTTCAACCACTGTGCCGCGGCACACTAGTCTGGTGTGCCGTGGGAGATTATGTAATTTCACCTAATTGGGTTAAAAATATTTTTTGCAAACCAGTAATTATAGTCTGCAAATGATGTGTTGTTGTTGAGTGTCGGTGCTGTCTAGAGCTCGGCAGAGTAACCGTGTAATACTCTTCTATATCAGTAGGTGGCAGCGGGTAGCTAATTACTTTGTAGATGTTGGAAACAGCGGGAGGCAGTGTGCAGGTAAAAAGGTATCTAATGCTTAAACCAAAAATAAACAAAAGGTGAGTGCCCCTAAGAAAAGGCATTGAAGCTTAGGGAAGGCTAAGCAGAACAAAACTAAAACTGAACTGGCTACAAAGTAAACAAAAACAGAATGCTGGACGACAGCAAAGACTTACTGTGGAGCAAAGACGGCGTCCACAATGTACATCCAAATATGACATGACAATCAACAATGTCCCCACTAAAAAGGATAAAAACAACTGAAATATTCTTGATTGCTAAAACAAAGTAGATGCGAGATATGTCGCTCAAAGGAAGACATGAAACTGCTACAGGAAAATACCAAAAAAAGAGAAAAAGCCACTAAAATAGGATCGCAAGACAAGAACTAAAACACAGGAAAACAGCAAAAAACTAAAAATAAGTCACGGCGTGATGTGACAGGTCGTGACAGTACACCTACTTTGAGACAAGAGCTATAGTGATGCATGGTTGGTTATGGTTTAAAGTCATATCCAACAATTGCGACAACGACTTTTTACTGTCAACTGAGTTTCGTTTTTTAATGATTTCTGCTGGTGGTGTGCCTCCGCATTTTTTCAACGCAAAACATGTGCCTTGGCTCAAAAAAGGTTGAAAAACACTGCTACAGCCTACATTTGATTTCATTTTGATAGCTTAAAATAAACGTATTGTCATATCCAAACATATTTCCACAGTACTGGGCATTGAATCATTTGCACGCGTCAAACTACGGGCCCTGCGATGAGGTGGCGACTTGTCCAGGGTGTACCCCGCCTTCCGCCCGATTGTAGCTGAGATAGGCTCCAGCGCCCCCCGCGACCCCGAAGGGAATAAGCGGTAGAAAATGGATGGCTGGATGGATGGAAACTAGTCAACACAGTCGCCCTCAGTATCAGCTTAAAGGTAAAGGCTGGACAACACTAATACAGACGGATGAAAAATTCACTTTACTATCAGAAGTCAATGTAACAAACGGATAATAACGTTCAGCTATTGTAGAATTGGGTGGTGTGGTGTGGGGGGGGGGGGGCGGAGTTGAGGTGGGCAGGGTTGGGGGGGGCGGGGTTTGGTGGTAGCGGGGGTGTATATTGTAGCCTGGAAGAGTTAGTGCTGCAAGGGATTCTGGGTATTTGTTCTGTTGTGTTTATGTTGTGTTACGGTGCGGATGTTCTCCCGAAATGTGTTTGTCATTCTTGTTTGGTGTGGGTTCACAGTCCATCCATCCATCCATCCATCCATTTTCTACCGCTTATTCCCTTCTGGGTCGCGGGGGGCGCTGTAGCCTATCTCAGCTACAATCGGGCGGAAGGCGGGGTACACCCTGGACAAGTCGCCAACTCATCGCAGGGCCAACACAGATAGACAGACAACATTCACACTCACATTCACACACTAGGGCCAATTTTTTAGTGTTGCCAATCACCTGGGGTCACATTCACACACTAGGGCCAATTTTTTATTGTTGCCAATCAGCCTATCCCCAGGTACATGTTTGTTTTTTTTTGGAGGTGGGAGGAAGCCGGAGTACCCGGAGGGAACCCACGTGTGGCGCATATTTGTAACAGTGTTAAAGTTGTTTATACGTACACCCTCAGTGTGACCTGTATGGTTCTTGATCAAGTATGCCTTGCAGTTACTTACGTGTGTCTGTAGAAGCCGCATACAACATGTGACTGGGCCGGCACGCTGTTTGTATGGTGAAAAAGCTGACGCTAAAGGCAGTGCCATCACGGCACGCCCTTCATATTGTTGTCCGGGTGAAAATCGGGAGAAATTCGGGAGGATGGTTGCCCCGGGAGATTTTCGGGAGGGACACTGAAATTCGGGAGTCTCCCGGAAAAATCGGGAGGGTTGGCAAGTATGCGTGGTCCACATACTGTAAACAGGTTGTCGGCATAAGCAGGTTTCACTGTACTCAGTCTTGTTTTATTCGCACACTACTGCTGACAGAAGGTAAATGCAGTCTTTTTGTAAAGAAATTTAAATTAAAAAAGGCTGACTCATAACGTTTTTCCATCTGAACAAAACGTCACCAACGGCTTTCAACTCCAATTTAAATTTGACAATGGAGATTTTATATTAGGGGTAAGTGCCTGATGATGAGAGCCAGCATCCACGTCAGTGCACATTTGTGCTCTGCATAAAATGGCTATTTTGTCAAAGAGTTGCACAGAAAAATATATGCACAACAGAAATGTCCACTGCAGAGGACACTGGTTCTCAGGAGGTTAAGTCTTATTACGCTCTGTCCAATAAAGTAGTAGTTTTAATTAAGGAAGTATTCATCTAGTCTACTTAAGTGCTTGGCACCATAGCAATTTTTTCCCCTAGTGCAAACGATTAAGCTCATAATTCACCTTAAAGGCTTCCCTGCGCTGATAGTCCAGTTTGGCCATCTCCTCTCTGACCCACGTGGGTATGTCGGGAATGGCCACATGGATGACGTACTTCAAGAGGACGGCAAAGTGCTGCAGGCAGACAAGTAGGACAGGAGGGTGAGATTAGAAAAAGGCATCATTCAAAAGTAATGTGGGACAAAACGAAACTAATGGCGTGTTCCTTGGACTATTTCTGGTGCAACACCCGGGCTGTTTAATTCTCCTTCAGATAAGACAGACTTCTCTATCAGGCCAAGGCGCTGCTGCAGGCTGTTTACTTTATCTTATTTTAGGCAGACGCACAGCTTTGGGCTCACTGAGCCACAACCTAAATAAATATGTTACGGGGAGTCGAGGACAAATGGAAAGAGTTGCAGCACTCTTCTACTTTCTGATTTCCTCCATAAAGTGTTCTTTAGCTACAGGAAAAATTGTACACTGCAAAAACTGAAATCTAAGTACGATTAAATATCTCAAATAAGGGTGATATTTGCTTCTCACTAAGCAGATTTTATCTTAGAGTGTTTTACTTGTTTTAAGGGTTTTGGTTCTAAATGATCTCAGTAAGATATTACAGCTTGTTGCTGAGATTTGATGACCTATATTGAGTAAAACATGCTTGAAACTAGAATATCAACTGTTGCAAAGCTGTGTCATTAACACTCACAAGTATAAAACTACTTTTTTAAAGTAATAATTTCTTATTTCAAGCATGAAAAAAAAATCATGCATATCATTATGTCAAGATAATGACACTGGCATTTACCGGTACTTAATTTACGAATATTTTTCAACATATTGAGCAAAAAGGTCTTTATTTTTTCTACCAAGAAAAGTGCACTTGTTATTAGTGAGAATATACTTATTTTAAGGTATTTTTGGGTTCATTGAGGTTAGCTAATTTTACTTGTTTTGGAAAGTCTTGACAAGCCGAATTTTCTTGTTCTATTGGCAGATAATTTTGCTTAGTTCAAGTAAAATACCCCTAATTTTTGTATTTTTTTTTTCTTGTTTTTGAGCACTGACTTTTTGCAGTGTAGTTGATTTTGGGGAAAAATATCTTAGACCCCAATCTGCAGTTCTTGTAACATTGTAAACCAAATAATGATTAAAAACATTATATTTACAGAAATTTTGATGAAACGTTTTGCGGAAAAATATCGTAATTTTACAGATTTTTACTAAATTATTTAGATCAACCACCTTTTAATAAAGTGACGATGCAAACAGTTCTGCAGAAAAATACCTTTAGTTTTTCCAAATTATTACGATCAAACACCTTTAATGAAGTGACAATGCTGGCAGTTCCACAGAAAAATACCATTATTTTACAGATTTTTTCTGAATTGTTAAGATCAACCACCTTTAATAAAGTGACGATGCAAACATTTCTGCAGAAAAATACCTTTATTCTACAGATTGTTAGTATGGACATAGACTTTTATATAACAAGCTACATATTTAATGAAAGATAATTACTGTAATTTTACATGAATTTGAAAGTAATTTAAGAAAACAGAAAATGCTATGTATAATTAATTTGGTATTTTTCTGTAATATAAATAGAAATATACATAGTTTGTCATTACTGGCATATTACTTAAAATAACAGGGGGATTGTTTATTTACAGATAATGTCTTCAATTCTACAGTTTTTAAACTATTAAAAAAAAAATAGAAAAATTAAAGTAGAATTTTAGAGTAAATTAACCATAAAAATAGGATTTTTTTTTTACAGTGTGCGTCTTATTTGCAAGTACTGTACTGTATTATAAAAAATGGACTTTACATATAGTTGCAATTCCAAGTAATGTTTAGACTCAGTGTAGTATTTCCCATTAAGTTGAATGTGCCAGTTGTTTTTTTTGTCAAATCCTATAAAATGTTTATATTGCTAGTATTATATTTATTACATACCACCTGTTTGATTATAACGACCATCTTAGTTGTATTTTTCATCACCAGATTAGGAGGTGTTGAAATCGCCATGTAAAATTGCTAATGCTAATCGGTAGCATGTCTATAGCAAATCCAATGTAAATTAGCGCGTTTGAAAAGTAGAGCCTTACTGTAACTTTTGAGCGACCTCTTGCTTTGTTGGCATGGAAAATTGTAAGCTTTTAGAAGAGAGAAGAGTTGGAGTACCTCAAGGATCACAATGGAGATGATGGCCATCTCAGGGCTTAGCCAGGGGAAGAGGCGCTGTAGCTGACCGCACTGGCCAATCAGGTAACAGTTCACAATGATGGCAATCAGACCCATGGCTTCCATTGCAGTCTGCAGCATTGGAGAGAGAAAAAAACAACCTTGCTAAGATAAAACACTAGTACGGTTTAGATGAGCCGGAGGGTCCCTGGTTTATGTTCCTACCTGCCACTGGCCAATACTCTCCACTCTGAGACCGAAGGGCCTCTGCAGACCCGTGCAGAGCTTGAAGGCGTCGCTGCGTATCTCAATGATGTTGTTGATGAGTGCGCACATGGCAGCCAGAGGAAAGGCCGAGGAGAAAAGCACCACGTAGCCAAACTGGACAAACATTTCCTGGTAGTCCTGGAAGGTTCCCTGAGAGAAGATTGGCAGGTGTTACTCACTTTGAAGGGCCGCTTCCTTATATGACCACAATTCAGAATTTAACCAACTCCTCAAGGCCCGGATGACCTCAGTAGACTTTAGTTCAGAGAGCATCACAGGATCAATAGTGTGTGTGTTTTGCTTTTATGGCATGTTTGTAACATTTTTACCTACTAAAACAGGAAGGCGGAATATACACCAGAAGTTTCTGTTTTTTAAAGTCACTTGTCCAACACTGATATTGGTACAACTTTTTCACTTCCGATATGTGGAAGTCGTTTCCTAGCAGTCCCACTGTCAGACACGGCACCGGAGCCAAGCGTGCAGGTTTAACGAGGTTTTTAATGATAATGTTGTCAACAAAAGTTTTCTCTCCTACTAGAACGTGACTTTTTAGTCACGTCCGTATCCTCTCTCCCGTCCTGCTCACTGTTAAAAACAACAGATGATTAGATTAACACGTACCACCTGTGAAATCTAATCACCTGCCAGCTGTGTCTCGCCGTCAGCACTGCCACGCCCTCGTCTGATGGTGCTCTGTCCTCAGCACCATGGACAGAGGCGGTGACTTTTGCTCCTGCAGGCAGCGCTGGCTACATCTCCCCCCCACACGATACAATACCGATATTGAAGTATTGGCCCTTATCGATATTGATCCGATATGATATCCGCACAAATCATACATAACTTTTATTATTTAGTAGTAACTCTGCCTTGGAGACTTTCTATCTGTAATATGCAACTGTAGTAATGGTTTAATACTTACTTATATTGTCTAATGTCATGTTTTAGACTGCAAGATTGTTCAATTAAGGACACTTATTACGTACATCTAGCTTGTGTGCTATCATGTGCTTAGCAGTTGTGTAGCTGTTAGCGCCTAATAGCCTATAGCCTATCATGTTTACGAGAGGTGGGAATCTTAGGGCACCTCAGAATTAGATTATAATTACGATTCAGGAGCTCCGATTTGATAAAAAATTGATTTTTGATGCATCTTTAGTTTATATATATTGAAGCAGTTTTACATTCTTTTTGTTTCACTAAATAAGCGTTTATCACTTGCAACTTTAAGAACAGTGCATTTGTAATAAGAAACAGTTAAATTAATTCCCATCACATTTATTATGTTATATCAAATGTGTGCAAAACTGAAACATAAGTGCCCTAAAATAAAGAAGCTGGTCGGATCTCTCGGTGAGGTGGCTAGCCTCAGTCAGCTAAATTTTAAAACCGTCTGCATTACATTATTTACGATAAATAAATCGATTATCGTTTATTGATGTTTACTAATCAATTTTTTAATTGTCCATGTCCGAATTGCGATTCATCTAAAAATTGTTTATTACCCCCACCTCTAATGTTTACCTTTTGTAAATAACTTGACTAAAATACAACAAAAGGCCAATCGTGTGTCCTCAGTGGAGGAGACACCCCTTGATATCAAACCCACAAAGATACATATGGTTGTTTGGACTGTATTAAATAAAAAGGAGGCGGACATTTGGGTCTTTGACAATTTTGAGTAAGGGTGTTAAAAAATTGTGATTTTCGAATTCATTGCGATTCTTATTTGTAGCGATTCTTAATCGATTCAAGAAATCCAAAATCTATTTTTTTTTTGTTTTTTTTAATTTAATGTCTCCTGTCAAATCACAGTGTTGATAAAAATGTCCATATTTGCTGAAGAGATTTACTTTAGAAAAGAGAAATGTTGGATATTTCTCTTGTTGACTTATTTGTCTTTGACTTTAGTATATATGTTTGAGTATAATTTTATAATATAGATATTGATCAGAGCTGTTCATCTATTTTATAGAGGAATGTGATTAATCATAGAACTGGTACCCAATGTTATTAAAAAAGTATTGATTTTAAATGGAGAATGATTCGTTACTCCCAAGAATCGAGTCAAATTGTGTGGTGGCCAAAGATTCACAGCCTTGGCTTTGAGGGATTGTGCTGCTTTTGCGGTCTTACAAAAATTAGTAATGAGAACGTTCTTTTGTAAACTGTCTTTCCTGCATGTACCTGAATGAGGCGTTCTTTTCAAGTACGCTGTTGTATGGCGAAGTTGGGAGAGTGGCCGTGCCAGCAATCTGAGGGTTACTGGTTCAATCCCCACCTTCTACCATCCTAGTTACGTCCGTTGTGTCCTTGAGCAAGACACTTCACCCTTGCTCCTGATGGTGCTGTGCATGGCAGCTCCCGCCATCAGTGTGTGAATGGGTGAATGTGGAAAATAGTGTCAAAGCGCTTTGAGTTCCTTAAAAAGGTAGAAAAGCGCTATACAAGTACAACCCATTTACCATTTACCATTTAGTACTTTGACAAGCACACTTCAAAAAGTCAGTGTTCAAAAACAAGAACAAATAAAATAAAATTAGGGGTATTTTATTTGAACTAAGCAAAATTATCTGCCAATAGAACAAGAAAAATCGGCTTGTCAAGACTTTCCAAAACAAGTAAAATTAGCTAACCTCAATGAACCCAAAAATACCTTAAAATAAGTATATTCTCACTAATAACAAATGCACTTTTCTTGGTAGAAAAAAAAGAGACCTTTTTGCTCAATATGTTGAAAAATATTCTTAAATTAAGTAAATGCCAGTGCCATTATCTTGACATAATGATATGCGCTCGGCATCATGATTTTTTTTCATGCTTTAAGTAAGAAATTATTACTTTATAAAAGTAGTTTTATACTTGTGAGTGTTAATGACACAGCTTTGCATCAGTTGATATTCTAGTTTAAGGCATGTTTTACTCAATATAGGTCGTATCTCAGTAATATCTTACTGAGATAATTTAGGACCAAAACCCTTAAAACAAGTAAAGTAACATAAAATCTGCTTAGTAAGAAGAATTATCTTATCAGACAGAAAATAAGCAAATATCACCCTTATTTGAGATATTTAATCTTACTTATATTTCAGTTTTTGCAGTGCAGGTTCCTTTTACCTCATAGGTCTGCATGCAGCTTTCCATCTCCGCCTGAGCGAGCGCGGCGCGCTCCTTCACCGCCGGAGGGTCGATCCACGATTCCCTCTTGGCTCTGGGTTCGGCCCGCTCGGCGCTCCTTCCTCGTCTGCGGTGTCGCAACGACCCGCTGCCCTCGCTCCCCGATGCAGGTGGAGTGGCACCGACGGCGTAACCGATCCCTTCGGCCGCACATGCCGCTCCCCCACCTGCCTCCTTCACATCATGGATGCCGTTATCGGTGTCGTCGTCACATATTTCAAACACAGAGGTGGGGTCCAGTCCTTTTTCCACCATGGTCGGACTGCCCTCCTCTGTGTAACTGTTGTTCATGGGCTGGCCCCTGCATGCTGCCCTCCTGTCCATCTAAAGCGCAACAAAAGCATTATTGCTACTATTTGTTATAAGTCTTGCAGAGACAAAGAACTGCTTACCTTCTCTATGAAGCTGACTTTCCTCAGTTTCAAACCGCAGTCGATCAGACCTTCCTCCTCGGTCTCTCCTTCACTGAACCTCCCACTGTCAGCCTCGTCTCTCTCGCCACACTCCTCTTCATCAAGGACCCCACATCCTCCATTCAGACACTTCCTTTCCCTGCAATCAAACGTTATCAGATATAAAACACTCAAGTCAGATTGCTGTCAGTACTAATCGGTGATGTAACGCTTGTTGTCGGTGCAACGTTTTCCAATTTCCATTCAGTTTTTACTACAAAAATGCAATTTTGTTAGGCTACTGTTACAGCATGAAAAGCAGGAGTGTCAAACTGCTTTTCATTGAGGGCCACATCGCACTTATGGCTGCCCTGCTTGAATGAACAGTGAATATATATGAATAGAAAAATGTATGTTCACCTCATGATATTATTACTCAGTTACTTATTACATACTCAGTGGCCTAGTGGTTGAAGTGTCCGCTCTGAGATCGGTAGGTTGTGAGTTCAAACCCCGGCCAAGTCATTCCAAAGACTATACAAATGGGACCCATTGGGGGATTGGGGGTTAAATCACCAAAAATGATTCCCGGACGCGGCCCCCGCTGCTGCCCACTGCTCCCCTCACCTCCCAGGGGGTGATCAAGGGTGATGGGTCAAATGCAGAGAATAATTTCGCCACACCAAATGTGTGTGTGACAATCATTGGTACAATATAAAGCGCTTTGAGTCACTTGAGAAAAAAAAGGGCTATATAAATGTAATTCACTTCAACTTTATTACTTTTTTAATTTTTGTCACGTAAACTTAAAAAAAAGTGTGCCGCATATTTGTAACAAAGTTAAAGTTGTTTATACGGCCACCCTCATTGTGACCTGTATGGCTGTTGATCAAGTATGCTTTGCATTCAATCATGTGTGTGTAAAAGCCGCATATATTATATGACGCTGTTTATATGGAAGAAAAGCGGACGTGACGACAGGTTGTAGAGGACGCTAAAGGCAGTGGCTATAAGGCACGCCCCCAATATTGTTGTCCGGGTGGAAATCGGGAGAATTTCTGGAGAATTTCGGGAGAATGGTTGTCCCAGGAGATTTTCGGGAGGGGCACTGAAATTCGTGAGTCTCCCGGGAAAATCGGGAGGGTTGGCAAGTATGGTGCATGCTCATGCCAAAATGCAGGAACATTATGATTGTGTACATGAGTGTCCAACATTGAAACAAGATTTGTAAGCCAGAAAATATTCTTCATAGGACCCCTTTAAAGTACATCAAAGTTTAATTTCTATGATGTTGTCCCTTAAAGAAAATAATACTGTAATAATTGTAAATGGCAGCAAATTTTGTTCATGAGAAAAATGCAGTTCTGTCATGTTACGTTTTTTTTGTGCCTTTATTTTGAATAGCCCACTCTTATTCTGTTACTTCCTTTATTGCTGATGCTTAACTTCCTGCTGCCGTTCCGTCTGACAACAGCATGCTCACGTTACTCCAGGACTGGTAAAACATGCTGACAAAGATATATTCGTCATATTCTGTGTGAACATTTGTGGGAGGTTATTTTATTGTGCCTCTTGTTTGTGTTGTTTATATGTCACATTTAAGGAGAGTCACTACGAGCTGTGTGTGGAAGCTAGGCTAACAAGGCGCCCTTGGAAGCGGAAGGAGGTAGGAGGAGACCAGAGGTGGGTAGAGTAGCCAGAAATTGTACTCAAGTAAGAGTACTGTTACTTTAGAGTTGTATTACTCAAGTAAAAGTAAGGAGTAGTCACCCAAATATTTACTTGAGTAAAAGTAAAAAGTATGTTGTGAAAAAACTACTCAAGTACTGAGTAACTTATGAGTAACCTGTTCGTTTAATGATGACGGCAACAAATAATGCACAAAAACATAAAAATAGCAATGAACAAATTCAGAGCCAGGAATATCTCTTAGGCAACTAAAACAATAATATATTAAATATAATACATTAAAATAATAATAAAAATTCAGGAAAATTGAGCCACAATAACTTAACAGCACCATAGGCTCAGTAGGCAGAGATTACAAAGGAAAATAACAAGTTAGCCTTTACGCAAACCATAAACTCTGATAGGTGTGGACTGCACCTGAGAACACACTGCACTTCTGATTGGTGTTTGTATGCATGCGTGAGTGTGTGTGCGACTGTGCGCGTGTGTCTCTGTCTGTCTATGAGGCTGCAGTGCGTTAATAAATGTCCCCACACGATGTACATTTGACAGTGATTCATAGCAAGGAAGCTAACATCAGCCTACATTGACAGCCAAAATATCTACTAACGTTACTTACCGCGATGTGCTTCCTCAAATTTGATGTTGAGTTCATGTAAGCTGAAATGTCCACTTGTTTGGGGAGACACATATGACAACGCATTGCATAACTGTTTTTTTGGTTGTCTGAAGCGTGAACATCGATTTTATGTGAGGCCAGGGGTGTTTGCGTTCGTTGTTGTCGCTGCCATTGTTGTTGTTGTTTGCCGCTGAAACTTTATGTGCAGTTAATCATGTGACCGCCTGGCTCTGTTTGATTGGTGAAACGGAGTCAAAGGTCACCAGTGACTGCATTTGATTGGTGAAACGGAATGAAACGTCATGCATTTGATTGGTGAAACGCAGGCATGCGATAGATCCTACTTTGAAGGTCTGTCTGACAAACCAAAACAAACAAAGCGTGCATTAACAGATCGATAAAAATCAGTAGCGAGTAGCGAGCTGAATGTAGATAAATGGAGCGGAGTAAAAGTAGCGTTTCTTCTCTATAAATATACTCAAGTAAAAGTATGTACTAACTACTCTTAGAAGTACAATATGTCCCAAAAGTTACTCAAGTAGATGTAACGGAGTAAATGTAGCGCATTACTACCCACCTCTGGAGGAGACTAAAGGTTCATTTCCTTTAAAACAAACGGGAAAATGTCATTATTTTTATTTACTAAAAAAGATTTGTTCATAAGTTTAAAAATGTAAACATGATTTATGCATTGTTTGTGGAAATATGGTACGATGGCATTTGTATTTTCTGTCCATCTTCATAGTTTTCACGGTGTCAAAATTGTGAGGAGAAAAGGAGGAGAGAATTAAAGTTGCACCAGTCGAAGCGCTCTGCATCTTGTCATTAATCCAAGTGGGCCGCTACAATAATGGTTGCATGAATGTGAGTCATGTACACACTTTTGTGAGCTACTGCAGTACTGTGGTCAATGTATAGTGCATCGCATGTAGTTCCATATACATTGGGTTTATTTCGTGTTTATAATGACTATTGTTAAAAGAACCAACCTCCTGTCTGCCTGCCACAACCCAGGTCTGGTGCCCCTCAGACCAGGTCCTGGCATGCCCGGGTCGGTGGGAGAGGTCAGGACTTTTCCAGCTGCCAGCCGGGCGTATTTTAGCAGCACTGAGAGCAGCAGGTCCCACATAGCTCGCAAAGTGAGCTCGCCCAGCTTGTGGTGCTCATACACGTAAGGCTGCAGCACCTCCTTCACATTTTGAAGGAACTGACGTATGATGAGCAGAGTGGCCAGCATCTGAGGACAGGGACACACAGGAAGAACAGTAAGCAATATTCCCAACGCACCAGAAAAGGACACACTGTTCACTAAGTCAAAAAGTGTAAATCTGTGGCAAATATTAATACAGTATGATTTTCATTATTTGGTTGTAAGACAGGTGAAACCATCTCAGGTATGAGAGTTCTATTTGTAATATCAGTGACTCAATATCCTCATATTCTTCCAGGAAAGTAATATCCATTCCAGTTTATGAATAATGAAAGTGTCCGTAATTGTCTTAAAGCTCGCTCTCGAATCCTCCACACACCAGCGACACATCACCAGAACAATTTGTACACGTTTTCAAAATCTCAGCATTATATAACCATTTATTACATTTAAAATGAGGTAATTCCATCAAATTTGCTGCCATTTGCTTGTAACTTTAATAAACACTTTTTTTTAAGGAATAAGAAGACATAATGAACCTTTTTGAGTTTCTTGAACACGATTAGTTGTTTTTTTTCAAACTCTCAATCTGACAATACAAATATCAAACTACTCAAAACATGTACTGTCCATCTCAGACAACTGTATCCGATTGTTGTATAACGTTCCTAAGCAGAAAGTCGTTTTGGAGTAACAGGACTGAAAGTAACACGCGGGAATTTTTAGCCTAGAATCAGAACTGCATTTACCATAAATTCCGGACTATAAGCCACTACTTTTTTCTTAAACTTTGAACCCTGCGGCTTATAATACAGAGCGGCTAATTTAAGAATTTATGGACGGCAATAATAAAAATAGTTTTATTTTAAAAAAAAAACTGGCAAAAACATTTATAGTGTGTTTTATTGTTTGTAGTATAGCGCCATCTTTTGGATGAATTCGCTCACTGCAGGTGCTGCAGGGTCCTTTCATTTATGGGTAATGCTTTTATTTTTTTTTCAACCGCCGTGCTGTTCAGTCATTTAGCCATCCATAGCGTTTCTAATTGTATGAATACTTCATCACTCCAAGCAACCTTTGTAAGTTTTACAATATAACTAAAACTATGTGCACTTACGATACGGTCCTTTGTGTGATGTCTGTAGGAGGGTTTTCATGCATATTTGTATGGCTATCGTAATGTAATGACGCTATCTTAGTTAGCATTAGCTATTAAGCTAACACGTTTACGAGTGTCTGTGTTAGTAGTATTAACTTACAACAACATTCTTTTTGTATTGTTTATGTTTCTCAAATTTGTCAGTAAATTCAGCAAAACATTATTGTGGACTCAATGAGCGAGCTAAAATTTTAAGCCTCCCCTCTAGTCATAATTGAAATGTTATCAAACAGGTGGGTTGCAATCATGTGACCTAGAAGCACATCCGGGCACTTCTGTGTTTCAGGCTAAGCCCCATTAGGCTACTGTTTATTTACCTGAGTCTGTGCAGATTTAGGCTTACTTAACTATGTAAAAAAGGGGGGGATTCAAAAAGTGTATACTTCTTCCCATTACCCTTTTGAGATATGTTTAGTTTGATTTAATTACATTTTATTTCATTTTGTTAATACAATTTTCTTTTCTTTTTTATGAAATAATAGTATTGCCATTGAGTACAAGATTGTTCGCTGGAGATATGTATATATATTATGTACTACATGGTGGAGTTGACTATGACATACTAAATAAACAACAACAATATACTTTGAAAGGTTTAGAGGCAAATATAAAAGCGCTCAATAAATAATATTTAAAATGGGATGGAGTGGATTTTTACACTCTGAAGAATTAAAAAAAAAAAAAAAGATTTAAACCATTTATCATCACCAAGAGGTTACTGCTACTTCATTTCACTTGACATTTACGGTATTTAGAGAAGGAAAGATTAGAGGCACATCATGTCTTAACATCTGAGGGGTCCACAAATTAGGCATTATTCTGTGAAAGACAAAGTTGGACTTATTTGTACATCGCTAAGTAACGTATTTGATTAACATAAGTGCGGTGCTGAGAAAAAGGATACGTTTGTTTGCGGTTGATTTCTTCTACAAATATTAGTCTGTCATCTACAATTCATGTCTGCAGTTGATTTTATGGTGTGAAGTTCACACTTAAGTCTCATTTAGCTATAGATGTCCCTGTTGTTCAACAATGCTTGCTGGCGATATCAAGGTTCAGTATATGCTGTTGAGCCTACAAGAGATTTATTCATCTACTTTATTAATAGTATTAAGGATATGTTCTTGATGCTAACAAATATCACCAAAGATGCTATAATGTGGTCATCTGTGTTGAATAAAGCACTTGGCTTTCCTGCACAACAACAACTAAGCTTTCAGTTTCTATTATGAAAATCATCAACAAAATATGGTGGTTTGGACCAACAATCACAATATCTATTACTAGCACTTAACATGACATTAGTTTATTCGCATAAGCAGGTCTTTGTAGTTATATTTAGGCATAGCAACCACAAAACACAAACTGATGCGATCTATTGTCATTTTGCTATCAAATATGACTAACATATTAGAGAAGAAACTCAATTGCATCACGGAAAGTTTCTCAAACCAATCAAATGTTCAAACGAACATTTTACAAAGTGATCGCTGCAGACACAAGCATGGTTTGATTGTATTCCACAAGATGATAAAAGTGATATTTTCAAGAGCCTGACTTTATTACCTTTATGAACAACTTCTTTCGGGACTTTATGAAAGTCTGTCTATTTGAACGAGTGGAACACCCAAGAACAGAACAGCAATACAGCGTTCTCTGCTCATACTCTACACTCACTCTCACTTGTTTTAATGCTACGCTCAAAAATACAGCAAAATAAATGAGTCGCCTTACTTTTGGCCTTTCCATGGGAGAATATAAAAGACGCAACTTCCTGTGGACTTGTAGAGTATTCAACATTTTCAGAGGGGATGACTGGACTGAGTAAAAACCTAGGGAAATGACTAAAGTGTGATTTTTTACTTTTAAAAAAGTAAAAGAAAGCCCTCTGGGAATTTCGGATTGTCAGATAATAACTTGACATGGTATATTATTTCTGTCATTTTATGTATTCATATATTTTACCTGACTGAACCATTGCAACAACTTCATGACTTGGTACTTACTCTGTGTTGCATTATGGTAAATTACTCACTTTGCTAGTTTCACATTTTTTTTCTGTTCTATTCAATTTTTTACGTCATACTTCCCACCTTCTTTATTTATTTGTATTTATTTTTATTTGTATTACTTAATTTATGGATTTTTATGTTGTTCTATAAAAAAATTGGAAACAAATTTGAACTTTTGTTTATTGATGCAGTGTTGTACTGCAATAATGATGCTCAATAAAACATTAACAAAGTAAAATAAACTTAAAATACGATTTATTATTGTATACTTATTATTTTATATCGGCGAATGTTTTGATGTATGCAACATTTTAATAAAATACTTTAATTGGCATAAGGAGTAACAAAAACATGTAAAAATTTACATTTCAGAAGGATTTAAATTATTAAATTTCATTGTAAAGTCTCGTTTTAGGAAGAGGGGATGGGCAACAAATTATAATTTTCTCGTGTTCAAGGTAAAATGAATTATTCTTTTAAATTGTATTAATTTGCATTTAGATCAATGTGCAATAAACTTTTGCGTAATAAAAAATATTTTACAGTTAATTTTATCGTGAATGGCAACTATTCGGTGGATTGGCCCAGTGGTCTTTTCGCTTGTTGCACATTGATTGAACCAGTTTCATTTAAAGAAACCGCATTTTTTGATTGATTGATTGAAACGTTTATTAGTAGATTGCACAGTACAGTACATATTCCGTAAAATTGACCACTAAATGGTAACACCCGAATAAGTTTTTCAACTTGTTTAAGTCGGGGTCCACGTTAATCAATTCATGGTACAAATATATACTATCAGCATAATACAGTCATCACACAAGTTAATCATCAGAGTATATACATTGGGATGCGGAGGTGGTTGGGGTGGGGGGGGTTAGGTTTGGTTGCTATGAGCATACTTCAGTCATCAACAATTATATCATCTGAGAAATGGACATTGTAGCAGTGTAGGTCTCACTTCGTAGGATATGTACAGCGAGCAGTGAACATAATGAGCTCAGAAAGCATAAGAACAAGTATATTGATTATTTACATTTGATTGTTAACAATCCGGGGAGGTGGGATGTGGTGGGGGGATAATGATGGTGCTTACCTCTTTGAGACGCTCCATGTCTTTGAGGTAGAATCCAATGTAAAAAAGGCTGAGATATGAATTCACAAACTGAAACTGACAGAGAAGACAACATCAACGTGGATAAAGAAAGAAGTACACAACAGAGCTGGCACAGTAGTAGAAGATGTTACTAAAGATCACTCACAAGAACCATTTTGATAATGAGATTTTTCTCATAGGCACTCTGGAGTCGATAGTTTTCTGTGGAAACAGTACAAATTATTATTTAGAGACATATTTTGGACTTGGACCAGTGTAGGAAATAAAAATTCTTACCCATGTCATTGAGCCAGCAGGCAATTTTCCTGTACACCTCGTCACAGGCAGTCACAGTGATAGCTAGCATGATTTTAGGGATGAAGCGAGCCAGTCGAGGCATTTCCTTGATGCCCATTACAAACTCCTGCACAAATAAACCAATAATCAATTTGATATTTTTCACCTTCAAGTAAACATTCATTCATTTTAGGGAAACTGCTCAACTTAAGCTATGACTTTACACACATAAATAGTTTTACACTGAAGACAAATTTTGTAAAAAATCGGATGTCAATATTTGTTTAGTTTGTGTAAAAAACACCTCACAGTGAATGACAGAGTAAAGACAATGGATAGAGATTGCACAAGATGCCTGATAAAAGTTAAATTAAACCATTAATGCTGCTCCTTGTGCGTCATTCTTAAGCACAACCAATTCTCGAGACTTTCCA
This sequence comes from Entelurus aequoreus, assembly GCF_033978785.1. Lineage (NCBI taxonomy): Eukaryota > Metazoa > Chordata > Actinopteri > Syngnathiformes > Syngnathidae > Entelurus > Entelurus aequoreus. The sequence continues at coordinate 35,140,908 of NC_084749.1, read as the reverse complement.
GCAGCTGTGACACATAACATTTTAACACCAACAAACACAAAACATATTTTACTTTCACAAAAATGGTGATAGCACAGAGAAAATCCAAAGTTTTTTGTTTCAAAATAAGAATGAGCTATTGACAAAATATCCATGATTGTGCAAATTGAGAACTATACTATTAATAACTAAGGGGTTCCTGATAAGCATTTTTGGCCTCAAATCCCGTTCAGACTTTGTTGACTCAGATTTGATTTGGAGTCCTGATTCGATACATTGACAATAGATTATATACTTTAAAATGTTTTATGGCAAGTAAATAAAATAAACAAAATAACACAATTTTTATGAAGCTTGTCTAATTAAATTTAGAGTTTTGGAGAATTGCTGTATTAGATAATGTATTAAAGTTGTGGTGTTTAATGCTACATACAGTTTTTTAACAAAATAAAGTGGATAGCGCACAATAACTTAACAAAATCAAAAACTTCTATTGGCTCCCATTTAAATAATTTCCACATTCTGTGCCCAGAATTCCCTGACTTTGTAAACAATAACAAACATCACAAAAAATTATTTTGTGATAAAAACAACAAGAAAAAGAAAAATATCGATCCAATCACTTTAGTATTGTTTATAGACTAATACTAAACTAGGTATCATTTGTATCGACATCTGAATCAATCACCCTTACTTTACATTGAAGCTTTAGCCGTTAGCTTCTTGTGTAATCCTACTCCATGTGTGTGGGTTGCATGCTCAGCCATTTCCTCTCGTCCTCCAGTGATGATACTTGGAAGAAACGTTGTTTACTTCCCACCATGGTGGTGAGGATTAGTACCTTAGAAGCGGTTTCGCAATGTAGATAGATGACGTGCCCTCGAATTCGAGCCGGTGTTGTGGCAAGACACGCACCTTGTTTGTGTCTTTCTGATTGTGCATCCCTCTGAAGGAATTTTAGTACAATCTTTAGCCAAGTGAACACTGTGACGCAGCTGTGGTAAAAATCGTATGCACTCGCCTATCAGTTATATCGACAATAACTTTATATATGATATATAATGGTTAGAGCAGTGGTTCTTAACCTTGTTGGAGGTACCGAACCCCACCAGTTTCATATGCGCATTCCCTTCTTTAGTGAAAAATTTAAAAAAAACTGTTTTTAAATTCAAGACAAAGTTATATGTTTTTGGTAACACTTTAGTATGGGGAACATATTCTAAGTAACAAAGACTTAATTTAGAGTTTTTTGGACACTAAGGGAGCATATTCTTAGTAACAAAGACTTAATTCTAGAGTTATTTGGTTAGGGTTAGAGGGTTGGGGCCAGGGTTAGAGGGTTAGGGTTATAATAAGGCCATGCCGAATAAGGCATTACTAAGTACGAATAATGACTAGTTAAGAGCCGATATGTTACTAATTAATAAGCAACTAATTAATGGTGAATATGTTCCCCATACTAAAGTGTAACCATGTTTTATTACTGGTGCACAAAATGAACCGTGCATGAACATCACCTTGTTCAAACAACAAAACCAACACAGTGCATAAACTCACAACAAATTACACACCTGCAAATCAGTGTGACTTCTGCTGTTGCCGTATCCGTAATACGTCGATAGGGAGAAGTTTTTATTTACACGATGAGTCGGGTGTGTCTTGACCTCTGCCGAACCCCTGAGCCCGACTCACCGAACCCCTAGGGTTCGATCGAACCCAGGTTAAGAACCACTGGGTTAGAGTGTCCGTCGTGAGTTCAAATCCCCGGCCGAGTCATACCAAAGACTATAAAAATGGGACCCATTACCTCCCTGCTTGGCACTCAGCATCAAGGGTTGGAATTGGGGGTTAAATCACCAAAAATGATTGCCGGGCGCGGCCACCGCTGCTGCTCAGTGCTCCCCTCACCTCCCAGGGGGTGATCAAGGGTGATGGGTCAAATGCAGAGAATAATTTCGCCACACCTAGTGTGTGTGTGACAATCATTGGTACTTTAACTTTAACTTTAACTTAATAATAAACAGAGAAATGTTGTGTCATAGTGGAGTTCTGCATGTATCAACTTCCCTTCATTTTGTTCTTTTTGGCTGCAAACTAGTTGCTACCACGTAGTGAACTCGATGATCAATTAATCAATTTTGTCCATGCATTAACACCTGTGTAAATCATTTTTTTTAAAAGTCACTTGAATTTGAGACAATCGGATCAAATAATTGATGTTGTCTTAGTATTCAACTAGATTCTGGTGGGATAGTGTAGAAGTAACACCACTGCCTGCACTTTTACAGCTCTACATTGAGTTGTAGCACTCTTCAAAAATGTCTCTGTAGATTCTCAGTCACCCAGGCCTTCTGCAAACATTGAATCGACTCGACTCTTCTCTTTCATCCAAAAAGCTTCTTTTGTTGTATATTTTAGAGTTTCCCTTATTTGTCTCTCTTGTGGGTGTGTGCCCGAGGGGTGTTCACAATAGGGTAAGACCAATCAATAGGTCCTCCGCCTGTGTGCTGGCAAAACAACTCTCCCAGTCTTCCCGCGGAATGAGACAATATTTGGGCGAGAGATGTCAGGATGTTGTTGTTAGTAGGGCTGTCAAATAATTCAAGTAGTCGAAGATTTGGTTCGTTCGATGTTTTCTTTGTGGGAGGAAGGCTAGTTAAAGGCCTACTGAAATTAAATGTTCTTATTTAAACGGGGACAGCAGGTCCATTCTGTGTGTCATACTTGATCATTTCGCGATATTGCCATATTTTTGCTGAAAGGATTTAGTAGAGAACATCGACGATAAAGTTGGCAACTTTTGGTCGCTGATAAAAAAGCCTTGCCTGTACCGGAAGTAGCGTGACGTCACAGGTTGAAGAGCTCCTCCCATCTGCACATTGTTTACACCAGCAGTGAGAGCGACTCGGACCGAGAAAGCGACGATTACCCCATTAATTTGAGCGAGGATGAAAGATTCGTGGATGAGGAAAGTGAGAGTGAAGGATTAGAGTGCAGTGCAGGATGCCAGGGTGTATCTTTTTTCGCTCTGACCGTAACTTAAGTACAAGGGCTCATTGCATTCCACACTTTGTCCTTTTTCTATTGTGGATCACGGATTTGTATTTTAAACCACCTAGGATTCTATATCCTCTTGAAAATGAGAGTCGAGAACGCGAAATGGACATTCACAGTGACTTTTATCTCCACGACAACACATCGGTGAAGCACTTTAGCTTCGGAGCTAACGTGATAGCATCGTGCTTAACTGCGGATAGAAACAGAAGAAACATGCCCCTGACTGGAAGGATAGACAGAAGATCAACAATACTACTATTACTTCTACTATCAGGAGACACCGAACCAAACCCTGTAACCACACGGTTAATGCTGTCCAGCCTGGCGAAGCCTAGCAATGCTGTTGCTAACAACGCCATTGAAGCTAACTTAGCTACGGGACCTCGACAGAGCTATGCTAAAAACATTAGCTCTCCACCTACGCCAGCCCTCATCTGCTCATCACGACCCGTGCTCACCTGCGTTCCAGCGATCGACGGCGCGACGAAGGACTTCACCCGATCATCGGTGTTGTCGGCGGCTAGCGTCGGATAGCGCGTCTGCTATCCAACTCAAAGTCCTCCTGGTTGTGTTGCTGTAGCCAGCCGCTAATACACCGATCCCACCTACAGCTTTCTTCTTTGCTGTCTCCATTGTTCATTAAACAAATTGCAAAAGATTCACCAACACAGATGTCCAGAATACTTTGGAATTTTTCGATGAAAACAGACGCTGTTTGTATTGGGACACAATGGTGTCCCAATACTTCTGTTCAATCCGTGACGTCACGCGCAAACGTCATCATACTGAGACGTTTTCAGCCGGATATTTCCCGGGAAATTTAAAATTGCACTTTATAAGTTAACCCGGCCGTATTGGCATGTGTTGCAATGTTAAGATTTCATCATTGCTATATAAACTATCAGACTGCGTGGTCGGTAGTAGTGGGTTTCAGTAGGCCTTTAAGTCCCTGCTGAGGACCCCTGTGTACAGCCGGTGTGTTGGGAGGATAGTTCAATTGCATTCATCATGTCTCCTATAAATGTTAGTAAAATTCTGTGGTGTTTGGACAAATAATTTTTAGAGTGTAAGACAGACCTGGGCAAATTAAGGCCCGGGGGCCGCATGCCCGCCGGACATTCCCAAATAATTGTTTTAGATGTTTAAGATGGAAAGTATAGCTGCCATTACGATGTGCAGTGATGTTTTCTAATGACCGTAAGTTTTCAACTATACCAAGTCTTTCAATGCTTGCAATCTGCATGATATACTAGTTACTATGGTCATCTAATTAGTTACTATAGTCATCTAATTAGTTACTTTGGACACTATGAGATATCTCAGATTGTAGGTGGGTTTTTTTTTTACCCTTTGCGTTCATATTTCACAATGTTTGTTGCATTTTGGTTGTGTTTCGCTTGATTGTAAAATATGTTGTCAATATTCAGTGTTTTATCCTTCATAGTTAGTATTGTAAATCCCACATTCTTTATTTTCATGTACATTCTGGGTGTCTCATTCAGTAAAAAAATGTCAAATTCCATTCCGTTTTTTTAAGGCGGTCTGTCATAACGTTTTTAGCTTTCAATAATTATTGTGAGGTTTTGTATTAGTGTACCTAAAAATAAATATACCGGCCCCCAAACACACTTTTTTATCTAAATCTGGCCCCCCGAGTAAAATAATTGCCCAGGCCTGGTGTAAGAGATAATTAATATCTGCTGTCAATGACAACTGACACTTTAGAGCAGTGATTGTCAACGTGCACCACTAGTGGTACGTGGGTTACATCTTGTCTAGTGGTACGCCAAACTGTGGTACTGTTCGAACTGTGTAATGTTACAGTGGCCAAAAATATTAAATATACTGGTTAAATAAAACCTCTGCCTTGTTTTTAATGAATATGTAGGCTTACGAAGCAACTGTATTTTAATGTTGGTCATTATGGTGAGACTTAGAGAGCCAAGTTTTTTCTGAGGTGGTACTTGGTGAAAAAGGTTCGAGAACCACTGCTTTAGCGCGTTCGCCGCTTCCAGTCCTTGCTTCCTGGTGTGACGTCACATCTATAAAAACAGCTGGTGTGTTTTGGCCTCAAACATTTCCTATTATATGACATATTTTTGTCTGCACACAAGAATATTTATGTACCTTATTTTCCAGACTATAGACGGCACCTGTACGTATATAAGCCGCACCCACTAAATTCTAGAAGGAAAAAAAACACATTTCTTTCATATTTAGCTGCACCGTACTATAACCCACAGATATATACTAGTATGCTGTGAAATGAGATATTGACATAGAAATATTTTGTGAATATTTATTTACATACCATTCCAAACGCTGCCTGTAACACGGCAGTGAAACAGCTGATCAAACAAAACAGAAAAGTAATTGATGTCTTTATTCATCATTTATAAGATGAATAGAATTTTATTATTTTTTAATAAGGTTCAAGATGTTTATCAGGATTATTCTTCCTTGTACTTTGTAAACACTTTTTGAGTTTGTCTTAAAGTGGATCATTTTAGTACATGGTTTGATTTCTTCGCTTAATCCATTCCATAATTTAGCTGTTAGCAAAGATAAATCCATGGTTTAGCCGCACCGTTGTACAAGCCACAGGGTTCAAAGTTTAGGAAAGAGTAGCGGCTTTTAGTCTAGAAAAAATGGTAAAAGTGTTGGGAGGATGTTTCTACACAGGGGACGTGATCGAGGCAAGTTGGGACACGATGCTGTCAGACACGAAGCTCACAGTGCCATCGCGCGCCAAATCCGTCTGACGGCCGCGGGAAATTAGACACTGCCTTTGCCCCAGAGGTGTAGCGCTCCTTTTGTAAAGGTAACTTTGTTACGACTGTTGGCTCAGGTGGTAAAGCGGCCGTCCAGGAACTTGAGGGTTCCTGGTTCAAATCCAGCGTCCGCTATCCTTGTCATGGCCGTTGTGTCCTTGGGCAAGACACTTTACACACTGGTGTATGATTGTGAATTGGTTGTGGTCGGAGAGGCCGTAGGAGCAAGTTGGCAGCCATGTTTCCGTCAGTCTCCCCCACGGCAGCTGTGGCTACAAATGTAACTTACTACCATATGTGTGAATGTGGAATGAATGAATGATGGGTTCTTACTACTCACAGTAAAGCTCTTTGGGAGTCTAGAAAAGCACTATATAATTCTAATTAGATGTCCTATAATGGCTTTTTTGCCGATATCCGATATTCCGATATTGTCCAACTCTTAATTACCGGTTCCGATATCAACCGATACCGATATATACAGTCGTGGAATTAACACATTATTATGCCTAATTTTGTTGTGATGCCCCACTGGATGCATTAAACAATGTAACAAGGTTTTCCAAAATAAATCAACTCAAGTTATGGAAAAAAATGCCAACATGGCACTGCCATATTTATTATTGAAGTCACAAAGTGCATTATTTTTTTTAACATGCCTCAAAACAGCAGCTTGGAATTTGGGACATGCTCTCCCTGAGAGAGCATGAGGAGGTTGAGGTGGGCGGTGTTGGGGGGCGGGGTTTTGGGGGGGTAGGGTGTAGCGGGGGGTGTATATTGTAGCGTCCCGGAAGAGTTAGTGCTGCAAGGGGTTCTGGGTATTTGTTCTGTTGTGTTTATGTTGTGTTACGGTGCGGATGTTCTCCCGAAATGTGTTTGTCATTCTTGTTTGGTGTGGGTTCACAGTTTGGCGCATATTTGTAACAGTGTTAAATTTGTTTATACGTCCACCCTCAGTGTGACCTGTATGGCTGTGTGTGTGAAAAGCCGTAGATATTATGTGACTGGGCCGGCACGCAAAGGCGGTGCCTTTAAGGTTTATTGGCGCTCTGTACTTCTCCCTACGTCCGTGTAAACAACGTCGTATAAAAAGTCTTACATTTTACTTTTTGAAACCGATACAGATCATTTCCGATATTACATTTTAAATAATTTATCGGCCGATAATATCGGCAGTCCGATATTATCGGACATCTCTAATTCTAATCCATTATTATTATTACGTCCTCTATTTGAGTTGAGTTGGGTTGAATTTGAATTTTAGTCAAGTTTGATGTCATTTTGATGCTGCGCCACAGTGAAAACCTGAAAAAGTTGCAGATCAGAACATAGTTTTGTTCGCTTTAATGAAAGACTATATTATTTTTATAATTATATATAATTAACTTGGAATATTCACGTAGAGTAGTACTAGAAAATATCCATGTGACATTACTGACACCTAGTGACCAGTCAGTATATACTACTACATATCATTGTCATCTGTTTATTTCTCTTAAAAAGAAAACCCCATAGATTCGACTGATCGTCAACTATGAGAAAAATCTAATGAATCACATTCGACCAAGAAAATCCTTGGTCGAAGACAGCTCTAGTTGTTAGCAGGTGATTCAGCAAATACTGTATATTGTCTCATTGTCATGAACGACCTATTGGTATTCATACCAATAGGCCGGTATGCGGCCGGTGAACCACCATCCTCCATGGCAGATGGTGGTTCACCGGCCGCGCAGGGACACAACAGCAAAAAAAAAAATCCTACTGCGACCACCGACTCGACAAGTAAAATTTAGAACTTAAGAAGGCTTTTGGTTCAAAAGTGAAATGTCTTCAACAAAAAGGTTTGGAAAGAGCCCCCTTAATGATAAGACAGGACAGACATTAGTTTTTAATCCTAAAAGCAAATACTTGCAGTTCATAGAGAACAGTTAAATAGTGTTCATTAACTCTTACGTTTTTTATAAACTCATATGTTTTTTATTATTTATTGTGTTGTTTTCTATCGTAATTATTAGTATTACGACTATTATTCTCTCAATGTTATTTTTTTACTAACTGATTAATGTATTAATTATATTTTATTTTTACATATATTTTATTGTTTTATACTATTTTTAGATGGTGTTAATTTTAAGTAATCTCCAGTGTCGACGCCTCAATGATTGTTTGTCCTCAAATCCTCAGTGCCATTCCATGTTTTGTTATTGTCAATAGTGCTGTGTGTGTGCGCGTGTGCGTATGTGTGTGTGTGTGTGTGTGCGTGCGTGCGTGCGTGTGTGTGTGTGTGCGTGCGTGCGTTTTCTACTGTTTTTCTTTTCTTTTGTATAGCACTTTGTGTTTGCCACTTGCCTGTGTATGAAAAGTGCTATATAAATAACGTTTGACTTGATTTGAAATGCATATACTCAGAGTCAAACTATCCAGTTATAAGGCTGTTTGAAAATGTCGTTTTCATTCAGTGACATTGAAATGGACAGATGCAAAGTATATAATCATTTAATGGGAGGTGACTGACCTGCAGCTCAAAGCAGATGAGCATGACCAGGAAGACAAAACAGAGACAGAGAAGACAGATGGGCAAGCTGACCAGCCACCTGAACACGCGTCTCCGCCACGGTGGATAGTAGAACTCCTCACATCCGGTGACGGGACTACAGCGCTTGACCCCCTGTCCAGACATAGAGAAAGGAATTCAATTGAGTAAAAGAGAAGATAAAAGATGATATTACGAAGGGTTGGACTATTTCAGACCCGGAACTGAGGACGTGGTTCCTCCAGGGATTCGGCAGGCGGGTCCAGGGTTCCCCATTTGTAAGCCAGCTCCGCCCCCCTTCTCTTCCACCGTTCAAGAAACAAAGTGGCCCACACCACATTGAAGAGCGCAAAGACCACGCAGCAGATGTCACGGCTGGTCTGATAAACACACAAGAAAAAACAGTCAAGCTTTATAAATCATAGACAGCGTCCATGTCTAAGCCTACATCAGGGATGTCTAAATCGTTTTCATTGAGGGCCACATTGCAATTATGGCTGTCCTCAGATGGCCAATTGTAACAGTGAATCTATAGTATTATTAATTCGTAATCGCCTATATATTTTTTTTTTTCAACCTACAAATAATAGATAACTTGCTTTGAAATCATAATTAAGACCAGTAAGGTAGAAATAATATAATCCTCTCAAAAGCTGTCAAAGTATTCAATGCAAACTTTAATTGGACCTGTAATATTTACAGACATATTCAAATATCTGTGTTCAAAAGTAGTTTCATTACAATGGCATCCGTGTTTTGTTTTTTTTCATGTTTAAATTTGAAGTTTTAATTTGAAACACACGCTCTTTTTTTTTTCTTTTTTTTTTAATTCGCTTTTTTATATGATCTGGCTGGTCAATAGATATTGAAAATGCGGTATTTCTAATTTCTGTGTTTTCTTTTTAAAAAAAAAAAAAAATTATTACACTTTGAGTGAACCCAAGTTGTCTATTCTTACTGTTTTTTTTACACACCTAACAGCCTTACCCCGGATTTTCACTGGATGCATAACGGCTGCAGGACGGCCACGGCAGCAGACTCTTTTTGATTTCATTCTAGTCAATGTGTCAGTTTCCATTGCCGGCGGATCCTCTGCGCATGGCGCCGCAAAGCCGGTGCCATACCGCATCCCTGCGCTACATATACGCAGAACTGAAAATTTTGTAAGTCGCCACGTGGCTCGATTTAGCTCAAATGTGATTGTGTAGGACGGGAAGTCATGCACAAACACAAAACACATTTTTCTGTGTACTTTCAAAATAAAATACTCATTGTTTAAGGCGGATCGTATTTTACACTTTGAAAACGGACGGACATGCTATTAACTTGTCAACATTTTTCTGATGTAATTTCACCTTGTTGACAAAAATAAATGAAAACATGCTAATTCTGGAGGTCCAAAATCAAATAATCATAGAACAAGCATATCCTGGACAGCTATTTGGGGTCCTATGTCAAATACCAGGTGATACCGGGGTCGGGGAAGCAGGGAAGGGTTTAGCGGGAGTTAATTGAGATGTGTGTGTGGGTGGGTGTGTGTGTGTGTGTGCAACGCTCGCAAGGGATGATGTTACTGTTGTGTTGTTGCTCGCTACAAAAAAAAAATAAAGTTGTCGTTCTCTAAGGCCACACTGTCGCCTTTTCCATGAGTCAAGTCAAGTCGGGGTATTGGTGCAAGGCAAAGGTCGCGGCGTTTTGTCGTGTTGCCGTTCAGCCACCGTTACGTTCCATTATGTGATTACGCGCGGATTTGCGAGATTTTGAAAAAGTCTGCGCTACTTCAGCAGCCATTACGCATCCAGTGGAAACCCGGGGTTAAGAATGATACGCAGTCTATTTTGAGCACTCATTTTCCAGATTTGGTAATTGTGAAAAGTTTGGATCTGGATAAGTGTGGTCCAATCCAACTTTGCTTTGAACAACTGCGATACAAGTAATGGATTAAGTCGATCCAGGATAGCAAAAAAGGGGATTTCAAATTCTGAATAATTAAGATCCAGATTACACTTTTTGAACAATTGGGCCGTGGATATTGAAATATAATGTAATTGTTGCCAACATGTGAGAAAGCTCACCTGATCCGCCTCAGTGAGCATCCACAGCACGAAGCCGATCACAGCAGGATACAACATGGAGGTGGTGTAAAACCCCAGCCAGGCAAAATACATGGCTATCTTTACCCCAAAATAGTCACAGATATCATCTGTAAAGAAAACAAAACATGCAAATAAAAGAACATTCAGTCCTTTCTGAGCTTTTGTGTAAGCTTCCACTGACCTAAGGGCTGTTTTTCACAAACTGCTTGGACCCAAGACTTCATCAGCTGACTCAGGACCCGCTGCTCATGGAGGGGAAACACCTGCTGAATCACACCTCGTGCACTCAGCTCCGGAACTAGAAAAAATTATTTGGCATGACTTGTCTAAGAAGACACAATAAATCAATACTAGAAATCAGCTTACTGATTGGTTGACCTTCCATGAAGTTGATGTTATGAAGCACCTCCCCATGTTTGGCTCGTAGATTATCCAGCCAGTATTTAATGATGCTCTGCCGCTCCTGATGAGAGAGCACAATCAAGCGATGTGTTGCATGTCCTAATCAGGGGCGTAGCACCAAGTTCTGGGTCCCCGTACACAAGACTGCATCAGAGCTCCCCCATCCTACCCTAAACCCAACATCGCCACCTCATACACACACTTAGTATGTTTACATCCACTAAAAACTTCATTATTCCATGAGTTTGGCTGAAACTAGCATTTTTAAACACATCTACAAACCATAATTAGGTTTTTGACTTTTGAAATATAGGATCAACATATAAGTTAAGTTAAAGTACCCATGATTGTCTCACACACACACTAGGTATGGCGAAATGATTCTCTGCATTTGACCTATCACCCTTGATCACGCCCTGGGAGGTGAGGGGAGCAGTGAGCAGCACGGGAATCATTTTGGTGATTTAACCCCCAATTCCAACCCTTGATGCTGAGTGCCAAGCAGGGAGATAATGGGTCCCATTTTTATAATGTCTAGAATATATCTAGATAACCCCCTAAATAACTTGGTTTTGTTTTTTTTAAAAAAAAGGTTTGTTTTACAAAAAAGTGCCAGAAAATTCAATATAAAGTGGCCAGAATATCATCCATCCATCCATCCATTTTCTACCGCTTATTCCTTTCGGGGTCGCGGGGGGCGCTGGAGCCTATCTCAGCTACAATCGGGCGGAAGGCGGGGTACACCTTGGACAAGTCGCCACCTCATCGCAGGGCCAACACAGATAGACAGACAACATTCACACTCACATTCACACACTAGGGCCAATTTAGTGTTGCCAATCAACCTATCCCCAGGTGCATGTCTTTGGAGGTGGGAGGAAGCCGTAGTACCCGGAGGGAACCCACGCAGTCACGGGGAGAACATGCAAACTCCACACAGAAAGATGCCGAGGCCGGGATTGAACTCACGACTACTCAGGACCTTCGTATTGTGAGGCAGACGCACTAACCCCTCTGCCACCGTGCGGCCTGAATATCAATTTAAGTAATTAAACATGGCATTATTCCCTTAAATGTGATTACAAATATGCCAAGTCTCCCTTTACCTCAGTGTTAAATAGAAATGATCTGATTCATGTAGGATTATCATCAGTGACGAATCATATTACAATATATATATTGATATGACCACAATTCCTAGTGAATGCTGAGAGGTGGGCACAAATTAGTTCCAAGTTTGAATGAGGAGCTATTCGTGATGAAATACGCCAAGATCCAGAGTGCAGTTGAGGTGATCTTAATACAGGTGTTGGTGAAGTAAGCAGATGTGGTGAATGGTATGATCAAAAATAAGGTGATTACAAAGTGGTCAACAAAAGTATGGTAAGTGTATTCCTTCCTCTCTCTTGTGTCCAATGTCCTATATAACAGGTATATGGACGCTGCCTAAATACTCCCTGAATTACGTTATGTCACAGCCAATCCCCTGTCCAGGTGGCTAGCTCCTACTCTAACCTGACAGACACACATGCCCCACACACACTACAACAAAAAAACTAATTCTGTCTCTTACATGCCAGCTTATAATAATTGGTTCCACAATAATTACAAATAAAAAATAGACATATACAAGAAAGGCAAAAGTTCACATTAAGTCATTTTCTTCTGGCCATCCTTATAACATAGATGCCCATTGACAGAATTCAGTCAGTTAAAATGTTTAAAATGTTCAATTTGTCAAGAAAAAGTAGACCAGGAGATTCTTTGAAAGGAAAAAAAAGGTAGCCCACACTATTTTTTATCGAGAGCAGTATTGACCTCTATCAACAGATCCTTTATTCCCTTCAGGTTCCTTATGGCAGTGTTTTTTTAACCACTGTGCCGAGATACAGTCTGGTGTGCCGTGGGAAATTATGTAATTTCACCTATTTGGGTTAAAAATATTTTTTGCCAACAAGTAATTATAATCTGCAAATTATGTGCTGTTGTTGAGTGTTGGTGCTGTCTAGAGTTCGGCGGAATAACAGTGTTATACTCTTCAATATCAGTAGGTGGCAGCCGGTAGTTAATTGCTTTGTAGATGTCGGGAACACGTTGTGTGAGACGACAAGGGTTTGTCGTCGTATTTAATGCTTAAACCAAAAATAAACAAAAGGTGAATGCCCCTAAGAAAAGGTATTGAATCTTAGGGAGGGCTATGCAGAACGAGACTAAAACCTAACTGGCTACAAAGTAAACAAAAACAATGCTGGATGACAGCAAAGACTTACTGTGGAGAAAAGACGGCATCCACAAAGTACATCCGAACATGACATGACAATCAACAATGTCTCCAAAAGGAAGGATAGCAACAACTTAAATAGTCTTGATTGCTAAAACAAAGCAGATGCGGGGAATAGCATTTAAGGAAGACATGAAACTGTTACAGGAAAACACCAACAAAACAGGAAAAGCCACTAAAATAAGAGCGCAAGACAAGAAGTAAAACACTACACACAGGAAAACAGCAAAAATCTCAAAATAAGTTAAGGCGTGATGTGACAGGTCGTGACAGTACACCTACTTTGAGACAAAAGCTATAGTGATGCATGGTTGGTTATGGTTTAAAGTCATATCCAAAAATTGTGACAACGACTTTTTACTGTCAACTGAGTTTCATTTATTAATGATTTCTGCTGGTGGTGTGCCTCTGGATATTTTCAATGAAAAAAATGTGCCTCGGCTCAAAAAAGATTGAAAAACACTGCCTTATGCCTTTTAGGTCCCCTTGAGGGACGATGTCTCCAAGTGCCTCTGAAGATTTGCTAAAAGCTGATCCTTTGTGGCCATCTGCTGATTCTGCCATGGCTTGTCCATGGCCAGGACCTGATGTGCTGATTGCCGGCGTCCTAAGGGAAGATGTTGTGGTGTTCCTCCAAGCCGACGTCTAAACAGTTCTCAGCTGTCACGTTCTGGCAACTCCTTTTCTTCATCTTCCTGAATGGCGGCCTCGCTACTTGCTCTCGGCTGCTGTTGAAATATAACTCTGTTCATCCTGGTTTGCAGCAATGTTAGCTGCTGCTCCTTTTCCTTGCAGCTCCTCACGCTCCTGTGAGCTTCCTCGAATTTGTTGTAGCTGCTCCAGACCTTGTTGTACTGGTCATCTAGCGCTCCAACGCCTGTCTGCCATGTTGCACATCATCACCTCCGTGGAGGTAAACCGGCACCGGAGCTGGTAAATGTAGGACAGAATGGGTTGGCTGTACCAAATCATGTCCTTTGTGTTCTTTATGCTGCGTGCTGTTTGTTCAGTTGAAAAAACAGTAGGTCTACCAGGAGCCTCCTTGTCAGGTGGCGAGGTCGCTGTATCAAAGTGTTCCTATTTGGGGTTGTCACAGCAAGATCTCTTAATGGTAGATGTGTCCTGGTGGCAAATAAAGAGTTGATTGAGTGTAGTCCTAACTTTGTTGTCGCTGCTGACCTGGTTTATAATGGATGTACGGTTTACTGTTGTAGTTTCACATTTGTAGGCCACTGTTACCTATCAGTGGTCCATTTTCTGTAGAGCCCAGCAAAGTCCATATTGGTATAAAGTCCACCTATCCTGCAGTGGATCACGTCCAGCACTTCCAGCGGCTTCTCTACTTCCACCTGAATGTGCACCACAAGTATTCACCTGCCCCTGTAAAATCACTTCAGCCTACAGTCTTGTTGGCTTCCTCAAAGTTTTGCTAATGTGATTTGACTGTCCAGTGTGAATCACTCTCTTCTCTGCCTCCAAAGCATGTGTTTCGTGTGAGGGTATCTGTTGTAATGTGAACACTGCCAACTTCTCCTCTGCACTCTTACGAACAGATTGCATTGCAAACATTTCACCCCGAAGAGTTCTGACATTGTACCTACTTCTGCAACTGCCGCTCGTTAACACCAATTAAGTGCCTGCCTACCGCAAAGCACAGCGGTTCCACTTTGATGTATTCATGCATCAGGGTCCACTCATATAACCAAGTTACTGCTGTTCATAAATGTTCATTTAAAAGCAGAAGTAGACAGCTTGTCCAATATCTTCTCCCAGCTTGGTGAATGAGGGTGGTGTGTCGTGTGTTGGTCCTGCTCTCTGGATTTAGTCCTATTGTAATGATCTGGCTTTGAATTGTTGGTTGGCGTGATGATTATTATTGCAGGCCGTTTTTGTTGACTTATGTTGCAACCACATTCCTAGTGGTGACTAAAAGGCCCAGAGCATAATACTACCACCACCATGCTTGACGGTAGGCATGGTTTTCCTGGGATTTAAGACTTCACCTTTTCTCCTCCAAACATATTGCTGGGTATTGTGGCCAAACAGCAACATTTTTGTTTTACCTGACACCCCGTGGACAAAGATAACACCTTCTGGAGGAACGTTCTGTGTTCAGATGAAACAAAAATTGAGCTGTTTGGCCACAATACCCAGCGATATGTTTGGAGGAGAAAAGGTGAAGCCTTTAATCCCAGGAACAACATTCCTACCGTCAAGCATGGTGGTGGTAGTATTATGCTCTGGGCCTGTTTTGCTGCCAATGGGACTGGTGCTTTACAGAGAGTAAATGGGACAATGAAAAAGGAGAATTACCTCCAAATTCTTCAGGACAACCTAAAATCATCAGCCCGGAGGTTGGGTCTTGGGCGCAGTTGGGTGTTCCAACAGGACAATGGCTAAATCAGGCTAGGATTAAGGTTTTATAATGGCCTTCCCAAAGTCCTGACTTAAACATGTGGACAATACTGAAGAAACAAGTCCATGTCAGAAAACCAACAAATTTAGCTGAACTGCACCAATTTTGTCAAGAGGAGTGGTCGAAAATTCAACCAGAAGCTTGTGGATGGCTACCAAAAGTGCATTATTGCAGTGAAACTTGCCAAGGGACATGTAACCAAATATTAACATTACTGTATGTATACTTTTGACCCAGCAGATTTGGTCACATTTTCAGTAGACCCATAATAAATTCATAAAAGAACCAAACTTCATGAATGTTTTTTGTGACAAACAAGTATGTGCTCCAATCACTCTATCACAAAAAAATAAGAGTTGTAGAAATGATTGGAAACTCAAGACAGCCATGACATTATGTTCTTTACAAGTGTATGTAAACTTTTGACCACGACTATATGTATATATATATATCATTATTAGGGTTGTGAACGATAAACCGATGCGACCGAGTATTCGGTTCAACAAGTGAGCGATTAGATTGCATCGGTAGCAGACTCCTTAATCAATGCGAATAATCCATGAATTCCTAGCTGAATCGGTTATAGAGTCATGGATCGGTTATCGCGAGACTTTGCATGTGTCGTCCAGATTACAATATGCGTCAGCGTCTCTAAAACAACGCGAGAGCTGAAGCTACTCGCCAAACGCGGTAGCCGCCTAGCTGGTATTAGCACGAGTGATAAACAAGAGACAACGCGGAAAATGAATGTGGAGGAGAACGAAAGCGTCAGTCTGACCCGAAGGTGATAATGGACCGAGAAAGATTTTCAAAAAACCCACTACAGTGGTGGAAAGAGCAGCAGGACTTGCCACTGCTGTCATCTCTCGCTAAAAGATACCTCTGCAACCTGTTGTGCCAGGAAACGCACTCCTGCCGTAAAATGCACCCCCTGACGCGGGAGCGCGCTGACGTCACTCGTCTCGAAAAGTATATCTAAACTCGGCTGTAATGACCGAAGTGGCTGAAATCGCCTCTTTCGGCATAAAAAAGTACATAAAGTGAAATAATCCAAGTTTTCTTTACTTGTGGATGGATTAAAAATGGTGAGCCTTTAATGATTTCGCCGTCATTCAAGTGGCTGAAATCGCCTCTTTCGGCATCAAAAAGTACATCAAGTGAAAGACACGGAATCTGAACGTGTGTTCAGTACTGCGGGAGACATTGTTTCCACAAAACGTAGTCTGCTCAAACATGAGCATGTGGATCAGTTGATTTTCCTTATAAAAAAAATCTGCCCTCCAAAAAAACAGAGGACAGTGATGATGAAAATGCACAGGCATATTGTAAGTGAACTACTGCTTTTTGACCTGGGAAACGGTACCTCTCACACAGTAGTTTGATTTTTCTTTTTACATATGTATTTATTTTCTCTATTCTTTTACACAAAGCACTTGTCACTGTGCTCATTGTTGCCACATTTTGAGATGTGTTATAGGTGTGTAACTTGTTTACATTGTAATGTTGCACCTTTGTTACCTACCTCTAGTGTTCATTGTTACCTACCTCCAGTGTTCAAAACACTATATGCTCAGGTTGAAATATTGAATCTTTGTTACCTATCTCTAGTGTTCAAAACACTATATGCTCAGGTTGAAATATTGAATCTTTGTTACCTACCTCTAGTGTTCAAAACTATGCTCAGGCTGAAATATTGCACTTTGTTGTTACTATTCTCTGCTACTTTTACCTCTGGAGTTCCCATCCTACAATTCAGCCAGAATTTTTTTGGTCCATGTCTAAAGATAAATACATTGACATGTGATTGTTGTTCTGTTTTTTTGCCAGTGCCGTAAAGCCACAATGCTTGGGGATTTGGAGTCTTGAATATTAACCGTCAAATAGAATCGTATCGTTCGGAATCGAATCGAATCGGTCTGTAATAAAAGGATATAGTTTTTGAATCGAATCGTAACCTGTGTATCTAGATGCATATTGAATCGTTTATCAGAGAGAGATGTGCAACCCTAATCATTATTATGATTGTATTATTACTATTGTGTCTCTTGGGAGTTAAGTCTCCCCTTGTCTTTAAAAACTAGTGATGCTTCCTTTTTGTAACTTTAATCGAGGGTCTTTGAACGCAACACAGTTATGCGCAATGAGATGCAAAAGTGAAACTTGTACATAATTTATCTTATGCTGCCACAGATAAATGTATAATGTTTTACCTTTCTTCTGTTACATTATCCTTGTTGCAAAATACTGGTGCTGTGTGTGTATGCTTATGGGTGAGCTTTTATGACATCTGTGTCACGTTGTGTGTTCCATACTAGGTTTTGCAGGGGGTGTAGGTATTCTTAGACATTGTTAATTTGATACAAGCAACCTTGTTATTTAACTTTCACGGCAGTATTAATATTATATTAACATTTGATGTTTTTTTTCTTCACATTACATATTTGAATGGCAGAAAAAAAATCTTCAAACTCCACAAAAGTCAAGGTCCACCCTGTGGGGGACCCGGTACATCGTCCCCACTTACCGCTCCACTGCAACGCTGCTATGTTCAGGCATGTATGTGAGCACTCACCTGCGATGTGAAGAAGCATAGCTCGCTCTCGATGTTCTCGTAGATGTAGTCTTCCTCGCAGGAGAAGCTCCGGGTTCCTCCTCCAAACTCGGGTTTCAACGCCTTCATAAGGCCCATTTCTTCAGCACCTCGTAACAAGCTGCGGGAGAACCCAGTGAGAGGTCGATCAGTTTTTGTTGCCACATACCCTAACCCACTACAGAAAGAGTGTCGGTTGTTGTTTTCTTTAGGAGTTTTTTTCTAATATCGAAATATTGTTTGGATTAACAATTACTTTTACACAACCCAAAACCAGTGAAGTTGGCACGTTATGTAAATCGTAAATAAAAATAGAATACAATGATTTGCAAATCCTTTTCAACTTATATTCAATTGAATAAACTGCAAAGACAAGATATTTAATGTTCGAATTGACAAACTTAATTTTTTTTTGCAAATAATCATTAATTTAGAATTTAATGGCAGCAACACATCGTGAAAAAAGTTGTCACAGGGGCAGTTTTACCACTGTGTTACATGGCCTTTCCTTTTAACAACACTCAGTTAACGTTTGGGAACTGAGGAGACCAATTTTTGAAGCATTTCAGGTGGAATTCTTTCTCATTCTTGCTTGATGTACAGCTTAAGTTGTTCAACAGTCCGGGGTCTCCGTTGTGGTATTTTAGGCTTCATTATCATTATTTATTATTTATAATGCGCCACACATTTTCAATGGGAGACAGGTCTGGACTACAGGCAGGCCAGTCTAGTACCCGCACTCTTTTACTACGAAGCCACGCTGTTGTAACACATGCAGAATGTGGCTTGGCATTGTCTTGCTGAAATAAGCAGGGCCGTCCATGTAAAAGACGTTGCTTGGATGGCAACATATGTTGCTCCAAAACCTGTATGTACCTTTCAGCATTAATGGTGCCTTCACAGATGTGTAAGTTACCCATGCCTTGGGCACTAATACACCCCCATACCATCACAGTGCTGGCTTTTGAACTTTGCGCCTCTAACAATCCGGATGGTTCTTTTCCTCTTTGGTCCGAAGAACACAACGTCCACAGTTTCCAAAAACAATTTGAAATGTGGACTCGTCAGACCACAGAACACTTTTCCACTTTGCATCAGTCCATCTTAGATGAGCTCGGGCCCAGCGAAAGCGGCAGCGTTTCTGGGTGTTGTTGATAAATGGCTTTCGCTTTGCATAGTAGAGTTTTAACTTGCACTTACAGATGTAGCGACAAACTGTAGTTACTGACAGTAGTTTTATGAAGTGTTCCTGAGCCCACGTGGTGATATTCTTTACACACGGATGTCCGTTTTTGACGTAGTACCGCCTGAGGGATCAAAGGTCACGGGCATTCAATGTTGGTTTTCGGCCTTGCTGCTCACGTGCAGTGAGTTCTCCAGATTCTCTGAACCTTTTGATGATATTACGGACCGTAGATGGTGAAATCCCTAAATGTTTTTGCAATAGCTCGTTGACAAATGTTCTTAAACTGTTCCACAATTTGGCACAAATTTGTTCACAAAGTGGTGAGCCTCGCCCCATCCTTGTTTGTGAATGACTGAGCATTTCATGGAAGCTGCTATTATAGCCAATCATGGCACCCACCTGTTCTCAATCAGCCTGTTCACCTGTGGGATGTTCCAAATAAGTGTTTGATGAGCATTCCTCAACTTTCTCAGTCTTTTTTGCCACTTGTGCCAGCTTTTTTGAAACATGTTGCAGGCATCAAATTCCAAAGGAGCTAATATTTGCAAAAAATAACATAGTTTACCAGTTCGAACATTTAAGGCCTACTGAAACCCACTACTACCGACCACGCAGTCTAATAGTTTATATATCAATGATGAAATCTTAACATTGCAACACATGCCAATACGGCCGGGTTAACTTATAAAGTGCAATTTTAAATTTCCTGGGGAACTTCCGGTTCAAAACGCCTTTGGAGGATGACGTATGCGCGTGACGTCGCGAGGTCCACAGAAGTGTTTGGACCCTTTTGGACACAATACACAGAGCTCTGTTTTCTTCGACAAAATTCCACAGTATTCTGGACATCTGTGTTGGTGAATCTTTTGCAATTTGTTTAATGAACAATGGAGGCTGCAAAGAAGAACGTTGTAGGTGGGATCGGTGTATGCGGCTGTCTGTAGCAACACAACAAGGAGGACTTTGTTGGATAGCAGACGCGCTAGCGGCAAACTCACCTTGACTTCCTACGTCTCCAGGCCGCCGACCGCATCGTCGATGGCTGGAACGCTGGTGAGCACGGGTGTTGATGAGCAGAGGAGGTTCAGTGGTTCGGTGTCTCCTGATAGTAGTATTGTTGATCTTCTGTCTATCCTTCCAGTTAGGGATTTATTTATTTTGTTTCTATCTGCATTTGAGACAGATGCTATCACGTTAGCTCATGCTAAAGAGCTTCGTCGATGTATTGTCGTGGAGATAAAAGTCACTGTTAATGTCCATTTCGCCTTCTCGACTCTCATTTTCAAGAGGATATAGTATCCGAGGTGGTTTAAAATACAAATCTGTGATCCACAATAGAAAAAGGAGAGAGTGTGGATTCCAATGAGCCAGCTTGTACCTAAGTTACGGTCAGAGCGAAAAAATATATCTCTTGAACTGCATTCTAGTCCGTCACTCTAACGTTCCTCATCCACAAATCTTTCATCCTCGCTCAAATTAATGGGGTAATCGTCACTTTCTCGCTCCTAATATCTCTCGCTCCATTGTAAACAATGGGGAATTGTGAGCAGCACTACCGCTTGTGACGTCACGCTACTTCCGGTAGGGGCAAGGTTTTTTTAATCAGCGAGCAAAAGTTGCGAACTTTATCGTCGATTTTCTCTACTAAATCCTTTCCGCAAAAATATGGCAATATCGCGAAATGATCAAGTATGACACATAGAATGGATCTGCTATTCCCGTTTAAATAAATAAAAATCATTTCAGTAGGCCTTTAAGTATCTTGTCTTTGCAGTCTATTCAATTGAATATAGGTTGAAAAGGATTTGCAAATCATTGTATTCTGTTTTTACAAAACCCAAAACCAGTGAAGTTGGCACGTTGTGTAAATTGTAAATAAAAACGGAATACAAAGGATTCCACCTGAAAAGCTTAAAAAATTGGTCTCCTCAGTTCCCAAACGTTTACTGAGTGTTGTTAAAAGGAAAGGCCATGTAACACAGTGGTAAAAATGCCCCTGTTGCTGCTATTAAATTCTAAAAAAAATTAATTTCTTAGTTCGAACATTAAATATCGTGTTTTTGCAGTGTATTCAATTGAATATAAGTTGAAAAGGATTTGCAAATCATTGTATTCTGTTTTTGTTTAGCATTTACACAACGTGCCAACTTCACTGGTTTTGGGTTTTGTAGATCAAGAACAAGACTGGCAGCAGTCCAGAATAACATTGGAATTATAACCAATCATTATACAAACCCCGTTTCCATATGAGTTGGGAAATTGTGTTGGATGTAAATATAAACGGAATACAATGATTTGCAAATCATTTTCAACCCATATTCAATTGCATATGCTACAAAGACAACATATTTGATGTTCAAACTGATAAACATTTTTTTTTTTTGTAAATAATCATTAACTTTAGAATTTGATGCCAGCAACACGTGACAAAGAAGTTGGGAAAGGTGGCAATAAATACTGATAAAGTTGAGGAATGCTCATCAAACACTTATTTGGAACATCCCACAGCTGAACAGGCAAATTGAGAACAGGTGGATGCCATGATTGGGTATAAAAGTAGATTCCATGAAATGCTCAGTCATTCACAAACAAGGATGGGGCGAGGGTCACCACTTTGTCAACAAATGCATGAGCAAATTTTTGAACAGTTTAAGAAAAATCTTTCTCAACCAGCTATTGCAAGGAATTTAGGGATTTCACCATCTACGGTCCGTAATATCATCAAAGGGTTCAGAGAATCTGGAGAAATCACTGCACGAAAGCAGCTAAGCCCGTGACCTTCGATCCCTCAGGCTGTGCTGCACCAACAAGTGACATCAGTGTGTAAAGGATATCACCACATGGGCTCAGGAACACTTCAAAAACCCACTGTCAGTAACTACAGTTGGTCGCTACATCTGTAAGTGCAAGTTAAAACTCTCCTATGCAAGGCAAAAAACGTTTATCAACAACACCCAGAAACGCCGTCGGCTTCGCTGGGCCTGAGCTCATCTAAGATGGACTGATACAAAGTGGAAAAGTGTTCTGTGGTCTGACGAGTCCACATTTCAAATTGTTTTTGGAAACTGTGGACGTCGTGTCTTCCGGACCAAAGAGGAAAAGAACCATCCGGATTGTTATAGGCGCAAAGTTGAAAAGCCAGCATGTGTGATGGTATGGGGGTGTATTAGTGCCCAAGACATGGGTAACTTACACATCTGTGAAGGCGCCATTAATGCTGAAAGGTACATACAGGTTTTGGAGCAACATATGTTGCCATCCAAGCAACGTTACCATGGATGCCCCTGCTTATTTCAGCAAGACAATGCCAAGCCACGTGTTACATCAACGTGGCTTCATAGAAAAAGAGTGCGGGTACTAGACTGGCCTGCCTGTAGTCCAGACCTGTCCCCCATTGAAAATGTGTGGCGCATTATGAAGCCTAAAATACCACAACGGAGACCCCCGGACTGTTGAACAACTTAAGCTGTACATCAAGCAAGAATGGGAAAGAATTCCACCTGAGAAGCTTAAAAAACGTGTCTCCTCAGTTCCCAAACGTTTACTGAGTGTTGTTAAAAGGAAAGGCCATGTAACACAGTAATGAACATGCCCTTTCCCAACTACTTTGGCACGTGTTGCAGCCATGAAATTCTAAGTTAATTATTATTTGCAAAAAAAAATAGTTTATGAGTTTGAACATCAAATATCTTGTCTTTGTAGTGCATTCAATTAAATATGGGTTGAAAAGCATTTGCAAATCATTGTATTCCGTTTATATTTACATGTAACACAATTTCCCAACTCATATGGAAACGGGGTTTGTACAATTACACATACACATATCTATAATATAACCATCATAATCATAAGTAGTGCACATTAACATGCTTTTGTGTGTATTTTTCTGTTTCTTGCTGACTACATTAAAAGGCTGATTTGTGCACAGTCATCCTGCCTTATTGTGTAGAATCCAGGTTAATATTACCGTGCTTTTATTTTGACTCTTATTTTACACTGAACAGGAAGTCACTGTGTGCCAATGTTATTGCTGTGTAACTAAATAGTAGTTATGTTGCTGTTGTCATTTCAAGCTGATTAGCAATAACGAGGAAGTTGAAAAAACAAAAACACATGTCGACATACAGTATGTGGCACTAATTTATGGGGCGGTATAGCTCGGTTGGTAGAGCGGCCGTACCAGCAACTTCAGGGTTGCAGGTTCGATCCCCGCTTCCGCCATCCTAATCACTGCCGTTGTGTCCTTGGGCAAGACACTTTACCCACCTGCTCCCAGTGCCCCATACTGGTTTAAAAAAAAATAACTTAGATATTGGGTTTCACAATGTAAAGCACTTTGAGTCACTTGAGAAAAGCGCTATATAAATATAATTCACTTTACTTCACTATACGGGTTAGGGTGCCTGGAGAGGGGGTTGCATGGCGAGGAGAGTGCGTCTGTGATGTCTTTGCATATCACTTTAAAAAGTGAGTAGCTGCGCCCCTGCGAATAACACAATGGACTCGGACTTAGTGAGTTGTTCGATGGGTATAGTCAAAATAAGCGGAACCAACTTAGCGATGTCCTGTCCGGATACTTTCCCAAAAACTGTGTTCAACCTTTTCCCAAGATGGCACTGCTTGGATAAATTAAAGTCTATCCTATCCTTTATTGTGGCTTCTGCATCCTTGCAAGCAATACAAAAATAACATATACAAAGCATTCTTGGGGGGATTCACTGGTGAACTTTGACCTAAAGGACTCTCCTCACCTGTGACCTGTTTGAGTTTTTTTGCCTGGGCATGTACCAGGGTTGTACGGTATACCGGTATTAGTATAGCACCGCGATACTAATGAATCATATTGCTTTATATTTATTATTTTACTTATTTTTTGCCTGGTTTTGTATTTGTTTTGTATCATCCCGTGAGGCGTATATTACTTCTTTTGTTTTTTTGTTCGGTTTGTACTTCATGAAGTTTTGCACTTGTGTTTTTTTGTTTGTTTTCGTTATATTTGGATGTAATTGTTGGTTTATATATCATTAAGTAAGACTACGTATTATGTTGAAGGGGGCAGGAAAATAAAAGATTTTTCTTCATCCTGCTCCTTCTCAGGCATTGATGTGTCACTGTATAACTGAATAATTGTGGTATAATTGTCTATCAAAGATGCACATCAATGAAAGAGATAAATAAAAATGAATGAATGAATATTCAGTACTATACCGCCTCTAAAAAGTACCGGTACCCCACCCGTCGTCGTCGTCACGTCGTGTCATGAAGACGAGCATGTTCGCAGCAGTACACAATCACAGACTTCTTACAAGCAGACACAGTGTGTAGACAGAAAAGGGAGAACGGAAAAATTTTGGCTTAATAACTAAAGATAAAGGTGAAGTTATAACACTGAAACACCCTCAGGAAGAGCGGCTAATGTCTATTCGCAGTGTTGTAATTACTTCTAAATCCCTAATCCTTGTGTCCATGGCGAAAAATATAGTACATTTCTTTCAAGCATCATGCCTGTAGGACAAGTGATAAGTATTCATGCTTCACTACTTACCGCAGCTCACCGGTGTCATAATATCGGATGTGTTAAAAATGATCTATAGTCGGTCAAAGTCAAGACAAGATTTGGCTATGTTCGATCATTAACCATATACTGTCTTAACTTTGAGCACACTACACGCAAGTGAATGAAGGGCATACTTAGTCAACAGCCATACATGTCACACTAAGGGTGGCCGTATGAACAACGCCAACACTGTCATAAGCATGTGCCGTATAGTGAAACCACACTAAGCAACAATGACAATTGGGAGAATATTTGCACCGCAACACAACATAAACACTACAGAAAAAATTCCCAGAACTCCCTGCAGCACCAACTCTTCCGGGACGCTACAATATAAACAAACGCCATTGGTGGATCTACACCTAACATCCACTGTAATGATACCAAGTACAGGAGCGTATCTAGTCGATACTACTATGATTACATCGATATTTTTTAGCATCACAAAATCTAATTTCGTTTTTTAAAAATGTATATTAGAGGGGTTGGTGCGTCTGCATCACAATACGAAGGTCCTGAGTTCAATCCCGGGCTCGGGATCTTTCTGTGTGGAGTTTGCATGTTCTCCCCGTGACTGCGTGGGTTCCATCCGGGTACTCCGGCTTCCTCCCACCTCCAAAGACATGCACCTGGGAATAGGTGGATTGGCAACACTAAATTGGCCCTAGTGTGTGAATGTGAGTGTAAATATTGTCTGTCTATCTGTGTTGGCTCTGCGAGGAGGTGGCGACTTGTCCAGAGTGTACCCCGCCTTCCGCCCTAATGCAGCTGAGATAGGCTCCAGCGACCCCCCTCCCCTGCGACCCAGAAAGGGACAAGCGGTTGAAAATGGATGGATGGCTGTTTCTCCACTGTATTATTTAAAGGCCTACTGAAATTAATTGTTTTTATTTAAACGGGGATAGCAGATCCATTCTATGTGTCATACTTGATCATTTCGCGATATTGCCATAGTTTTGCTGAAAGGATTTAGTAGAGAACATCGACGATAAAGTTCGCAACTTTTGGTCACTGATAAAAAAAGCCTTGCCTGTACCAGAAGTAGCGTGACGTCACAGGTTATAAGGCTCCTCACATTTCCCCATTGTTTACACCAGCAGCGAGAGCGATTCGGACCGAGAAAGCGACGATTACCCCATTAATTTGAGCCAGGATGAAAGATTCGTGGATGAGGAACATAAGAGTGAAGGACTAGAGTGCAGTGCAGGACGCATCTTTTTTCGCTCTAACCGTAACTTAGGTACAAGCTGGCTCATTGGATTCCACACTCTCTCCTTTTTCTATTGTGGCTCACGGATTTGTATTTTAAACCACCTCGGATACTATATCCTCTTGAAAATGAGAGTCGAGAACGTGAAATGGACATTCACAGTGACTTTTATCTCCACGACAATACATCGGCGAAGCACTTTAGCTACTGAGCTAACGTGATAGCATCGGGCTTAACTGCAGATAGAAACAAAAGAAATAAACCCCTGACTGGAAGGATAGACAGAAAATCAACAATACTATTAAACCATGGACATGTAAATACACGGTTAATGCTTTCCAGCCTGGCGAAGCTTAACAATGCTGTTGCTAACGACGCCATTGAAGCTAACTTCGCAACGGGACCTCACAGAGCTATGCTAAAAACATTAGCTATCCACCTACGCGACGAAGGACTTCACCCGATCATCCGTGCGGTCGGCGGCTAGCGTCGGATAGCGCGTCTGCTATCCAAGTCAAAGTCCTCCTGGTTGTGTTGCTGTAGTCCGCCGCTAATACACCGATCCCACCTACAACTTTCTTCTTTGCAGTCTTCATTGTTCATTAAACAAATTGCAAAAGATTCACCTACACAGATGTCCAGAATACTATGGAATTTTGAGATGAAAACTCTGAAGTTTAGCGGGAAATCTAAAATTGCACTTTATAAGTTAACCCGGCCGTATTGGCATGGGTTGCAATGTTAAGATTTCATCATTGATATATAAACTATCAGACTGCGTGGTCGGTAGTAGTGGGTTTCAGTATAGGCCTTTAAGGACAAACTTGCAATAAGAAACATATGTTTGATGTACTGTAAGATTTGTTGTTAAAATAAAGCCAATAATGACATTTTTTGTGGTCCCCTTTATTTAGAAAAGTACAGAAAAGCATTTTGGTACCGGTACTACAATATTGGTATCGGGACAACACTAGCATGTACTGTACAAAGCTACAAAGGCAAACAAGTCTACAGTATATGGTGAGTGTAGTGTAAGAGAGCATACAAACAAACTGCCTTCGCTTCTGCTTCCCCAAGATAACAATAATTGCATATTGAACAAAAATGCAATATTCTCTCAGCCATACTGCTATTGCTGTTAATTGCCGGTGTTGTAAATGACTGCAGTCACATTCACTGGCAGAGCTTTCCTTCTGTAGAATGATTGTTTTTCTGAGTCTTCTGTGCTTTCTTAATTTCCCTTCAACCCCCCCAGTCGTTCTATTTCCTGCCGCCCTCATCCTCCCTCCCTCTTCATCCTTTTTATATCTCGGGCTCTTTTCCTCCCCCCTTTATCCTATCATCCTTTCCTCCTCACCCTCTGTCCTTCCCAGAGGCTGAAATCAGCAGTAATAATGCAGCCGCACATCTTCTCTTCCCTACACGCTGTCAGCACACCTCTCCTCTTCACATGTTTGCCCATACACACACACACACACACACACACACACACACACACACACACACACACACAAATAAAGCCTAGTTGAGTCTGCAACATCCATCTATCATGCACCTCCAGCTCTTGGAAAAACAACACAACGTGTGTTCAACACCACGATGGATTATAGCAGGAAAAGCGTGAGCTTGTGTGTAACAGCTTACAGGGCAGGAACATACCGATAAAGGTTGAGAGGAAAAAAACTAAACTGAGGCAGAACTGTAAGAGGATGCAGTTCATAGCATTTTGTTTGCATTTCAAGCAAGAAATCCTAGAATCAGTATCGCTATACTGCTTGTTCTTATTAGGGTCATGGCTGGAGACACCCTGGACTAGTCGAATATGACTGAATGGAATGCTAACGAGATTAACTCCATTCTAATGGCTGTTGTTGTGCTGGCAGCGATCTCACTCCAGTGTATTTAAAAAAACAGTTGTTTTGCACCACAATAGAGCGAGACCATTTTTGTCTGGGCAAGTCCCCTCGCCTTTCAAGGATAAATACTGTGGATCCTGCAACAGACTTAGACTTAGACTTCCTTTTTATTGTCATTCAAATTTGAACTTTACAGTACAGATAAGAACGACATTTTGTTGCATTAGCTCATGGTAGTGCAGGATAAAAAATAAATAAGGTGCCGATATAAATAAATAGATTACGGTACAGATAAATATATTGCACTTTTTGCATATGCATCCACGTTCATGGATGTATGTTATACTGTCTTTATATTCCAGGGAGGAGTCTCTGCAGATTTTCTGAGCCCAGGTCAGGCAGCGGCTTTTTGCCTCTCCTGGATAGGAGGAAGAGGAGTCCAGGCTCTCAGACTAAAACAGTCCTGCCTGTGAGCATGAAGTGATGAAGTCTCACGTCTTCGAAGACAATCTGAACAGTAGTTGCAATCCATAAAATGTCTCGAATGAAAATATTCATAGGCCCACAGTGACTTCCTGTTTAAAATCAAAACATTGAAGTATTGTAATAAATTGAAGTAATTGTATGGCGATCTCGGAGAAACTTGCCAAAAATTCCACACAGCGTGAGTCCCTTACACCAGAGGTGTAGTTCTCTTCCTGAAAAGGTAATAATCCTTCCGTAGATTCACATATGGAAACCTTGTTACAACTTTTACTTCCTCTATTTAGTCAAGTTTGATGTCTTTTTAGTGGTGCGCCACACCCAGGACCTCACATTCTGTGGTTTATGTGGATTAGGGCTGGGCGATATGGACCACAACTGATACTGCTGTATTTTTAGTTTGAATACTGGTATCCGATATATACCGGTATATTAAAAAAACGTTCAAAGTGCTTAAAGGGGAACTGCACTTTTTGGGAATTTTGCCTATCGTTTACAATCATTATGAATGACATGATGACAGATGGATTTTTTTTTAATGCATTATGAATATTAAATAAACGTAAATAAAAGTCCACTTACAGCGGAGCCAATGAGAGCTCCACTATTACGCCCATAAAGTCCAACAAATAACAATTTAAACAGCGCCAACAATACTCCATTTACATTTTGTGACTTGAATTTTAACCAAGTATTAGTAATATTGTTATAAGTGCTAACGCAGAACTATTTTGAGCGGCGCCGTGATCACTTCCGGGTGTGCCTGTGTTTACATCATCGAGTGGTCTGCTGTTTTCTTGCTTCCTTGCTCCCTGTAAGTTTATTGCAGATCATAAATCATGCTTTTCACCTGAAAAGTAGATGACTAAGAATATACTGTAATTCGACAAGTTGGGACACTTTGACAGCCGTTTCGGACCTGGAACTGGTGAGGACGACCCGGAAAGTATTTATCTCCTCAGTTTACTCCTATTTCCCGCGGTGTACAGGTTTTTTTGGTGATTACCTCCATGCGGTGCAACTTGACCGACTGGCTCTGTGTCGGCTTGAAAACGCTCAAGACAAAAGTGGCGCGCTTTGCTTTGCAGAACGCAGATTTTCTTACCTCCGCCAAAAAAGTTATGTTTTTGCCAAGGTTTGTTTGTGTGTATGTTAGCAACATAACTCAAACAGTTATGGACTGATTTTGATTATTTTTTCAGGAAATGGCCAAAAAAACAAATCCTCTCATACACTACAAAACACAGTACACCCCCCACGTTGTCGCCCCGCACTGTGCAGAGGATCCTGGGAGATCTAGTTTATTTTCAGACCCGGCCAACGCTAAAGCGCCAGAAAAAAACTACACACCATGTTTTTGTTTGATATGCGTCAAAGTATTGTCGTGAAGACTTTGAAACCGCAATACCGTGTTATCTACAATACCGTTACATCCCTAGTGGTTTAGCCTTTTTGCAGGTTAAAAAGGGTGCAAATCACATCTTTATTTTGTTAATTTATTTTATTCATTTTGTAAGTACCTTTTAAATAACTTGCGAATATTCACGTTTAAGTGCTTAACTGGAGTCGCCAGCCTTTTTTTCTGCAGGCACCGGTTTAATGTAGGCATTATTTTCACGGAACGGCCTTCCACCGTTCAAGTGTGGCAGATAAATACAGCAAAAATAGGTGCATGAAATATATAACTCACCATTATGTTTTATCAGTGGGAGCCCTAGCCTTTTTCCCTTTACAAAAAAGCTCTACAAAGACTTAAGTTTTTTACTCATTTTCGGTACGTCATTTTCAAGTACAAGAGTATAGGTATATAATAAAAGTAAATATACTTGCCATTATTTCCAATGTATTTCTATGACACTCTATGGCAGGGGTGGGCAATTAATTTTCACCGGGGGCCGCATAGGCAACCCGAGCACTGCTGGAGGGCCACACGACAATATTTCAATTAAATTTTGCTCAATATTATTTTTGATATACCGTAAGATAAATAATAATGATGATAATAATAATAATAATTAATAATAATAATAATAATTTAATTTAACCTAACTTAACTTTATACAAAAGCAGATTGCTTTTGATGGTCACTTTATCCTGCATTATCCAACATTTTTCCCCATCAGATTTGGACAACCATCTGTTGTTAAAAATAGTTTTTAATCATATTTATTTTATATTGTTTTTTATATTGGTTTTATATGTAATTGTTTTTTCTTTTTATTCAGTCATTGGTGGAGCTAAGGATAATATTTGAATATTGTTTGTAATATTGTTGTGCAGCACTTTGGAAACATTTTGTTGTTTAAATGTGCTATATAAATAAAGTGGATTGGATTGTCACACCTGCCAGCTTGTCCCAACACGCATTTACCTCTGTGAACAAGTCATTACCTGTGGTTGTCTCTTTAATTGACTGCATCAGAGCTCTCATCCAAAGTTAGCGAAAAACAGTCCATGTCTCCGGGCATTATCAGCGCAACAAAGTCCAATAAGCACTCCTTAATAAACTCTCCGTCAGAAAACGCCTTACTTTTTCTGGCGCTTTTGTGAGAAATGACGAAACTTGTCCTGACGGCTGCATCTCTGGGGGTGTGAAATATGGCACAAAGTCCTTGTTGGGTTTGCAGTTTTACCATCAACGCATCAGCCTCCCTTGCGCGCGCTTCATCAGACACATTCCGGTATTTTCCCTCGTGTTTCTTCGTGTAGTGGCGATTAAAATGATATTTAAACACAGCAACCTGTGTACCACACATTAAGCACATGGCTTTACCATTAATTTATGTAAAGAAATACTTGGCAGTCCATGTCTTGTTGGAAACACGCCATTCCTCATCAACTTTTCTTTTTTTAGCGTCTCATCACTTGTCTCTATGCACCTTCACTCACAGGTTCCCCCCGGACATACGGCATAAATAACACATTTCAAAATAAAAGCAGCACAGTTGTATTGCGCGCACGACATAGATGTTTTTTAAACTTTATTTTGTAATTTGTAATTGCGCCGTTCAATTCACTCACAATCGCACACGCGCATACGTCCACACGGAAGTAATACAAATAACGCTTTTCAAAACAAAAGCAGCACCGTTGTATTGCACACTCGACATAGATACTTTTTGAAATTTATTTTGTAATTTATGATTGGCCTCACGCGGGCCGGACAGGGATGCGCAAAGGGCCGGATGCGGCCCGCGGGCCGTACAATGCCCAGGTCTGCTCTATGGAGTCTATTCTAAAAATAATGTATTCATCTTTTGTTCAATATTTCGCACATAGATTATGTATGCTTTTATGGTGCAATTGACCATGCATAAACATGTCTTGTTAATGCTAACTACTAGTGCAATAAGGCTATATGCAATAATAAGAGCACTTTAATTTACTAGGCCAAATTAAATGTGTCTTTTCTTCCTTCAGCACACTTATTATATGCAACAATTTAGCACAGTTGCACTTTAGCACTTTGCCATTCACCTACTATGGTGACTTTATTCTTGATCTGTCCTGAGTTGAGGTCAATCATAAACTTACTGTTTTATAGGGGTCTCCATTTCATAAAATTTTTGAGTCTGTGTATTTTGTTGTACTGTTTATGTATGATGTTGGTGCTGTCTAACTTAACTTTGTATGGACCTTGTTGTATATACCTTTTGCCTGCCAGGGACTACAGATGGAAATTAGCCTTTGGCTACAATCTGGCACAATACATGTTATATGTTCATTGATGTGCATTGTCCCATGTAACAAATATACAACAAACATAACAAATGGCGACTTCTTATCAAGAGTTTTATTATACATATATAAACAAGCTTATTGGTGTGTCTGGCGGGATGGGCGAAAATTTAGTCTGAGAAAATGCGGTCGTTTCTAAATTATTTAATGTTTCTGGGCGGCCCTGTAGAAAATATGTCATGGACCGGTGGTTGTGGACCACTGTGCTAGAGCAAATCTACGTAACATTACTGACACCTGGTAACCAGTCAGTATACAGTACTATACACTACCGTTCAAAAGTTTGGGGTCACCCAAACAATTTTGTGGAATAGCCTTCATTTCTAAGAACAAGAATAGACTGTCGAGTTTCAGATGAAAGTTCTCTTTTTCTGGCCATTTTGAGCGTTTAATTGACCCCACAAATGTGATGCTCTAGAAACTCAATCTGCTCAAAGGAAGGTCAGTTTTGTAGCTTCTGTAACGAGCTAAACTGTTTTCAGATGTGTGAACATGATTGCACAAGGGTTTTCTAATCATCAATTAGCCTTCTGAGCCAATGAGCAAACACATTGTACCATTAGAACACTGGAGTGATAGTTGCTGGAAATGGGCCTCTATACACCTATGTAGATATTGCACCAAAAACCAGACATTTGCAGCTAGAATAGTCACTTACCACATTAGCAATGTATAGAGTGTATTTCTTTAAAGTTAAGACTAGTTTAAAGATATCTTCATTGAAAAGTACAGTGCTTTTCCTTAAAAAATAAGGACATTTCAATGTGACCCCAAACTTTTGAACGGTAGTGTATATCACCATCTATTTATTTATCTTGAAAAAAAACAAAACGCCAAAGATTCGACTGATCGTCATCGATGGACAAAGACTAACAAATAAAAAAATCTTTAGTCGTAGTTAGCCTTAGGTCATTGCAACTCAGCGACTCTTCTTGGATTGGCTCTAACTAGCAGGCAAATGCTACTGCCCCTTAAAGCCCAACCTCTGAATCACAGCTCAGAACTATACATAGTAATCCCGTTGCTACAATATTATTAAAAATGTGTACAATGTTGCGCTTGTAGCGTGAAAGCAAGACAACTTGAAGTATCGTTTGACACACAAAAACGTGTGCGTCGTTTATTCCTCCAAAACTAGAATAAACGCCAACATCACACACACTCAAAAATGGCGGGAACAACAAACCCCCACCTTTGGGAGAATCTCCTGACGGCCACTTAAAGGGGACGCGCCGAATTACTCGCTCTTAACTGCATATATGAATGTTAAACCAGAACAACATTGTTATGTGCACAATCGAACAATACAGTGAATAATGATGACAAAGTCAAGTAACAGGTGTGGTGAATTATGTCCTTAAATCAACCACTACAACAAATCCTTTATTGTCGCCCATTCTCCTTTCCAGTGAAGTGAATGAATTGACTCATATTATGTTCAACATATGGTGAATGTTTATATCCAACTTGGAGGCTGCAAACCATCAGGTCGGAGTGAATAATGGTTGAGAAAGAGCCTTAGATATGTGGACTGGAATTTGTTCTCTCCCGAAAAGAAGCAATTAAACCAGGCTTTGGAATGCCAACGTTATAGCTGTGTTCTGGCAGAGAGATTCCATGTTTACCTTAAACGCCAATTCTACAAGTTATGTTATACATCTGTTGTTTTCCAGCCACTACACACAAACATCTCCTTGAATGGTCAGGTGGGGCTGTTTGGACTTAGCGCACACCCAGACAGAGAAAGAAGGAATATATAAACTGATGGTTTGGCTTCTCGAGTTAGGAATCCTCCACTTTTGACTACGATTCCTCCGGGTACTGCAGACCTGTTTGAATGACGCTCGCTTGTAATAAGCAACTTTTTGTTCAGCAAAGCGTCTCTGACGTCTCTTTTGATCCAACTACGCAGCCGCGTCGTCTCTTGGCCCGGGACGGCAAGACCAGAAAGACACTTCACCAGTCTCTGGCGAAAGTTACAATTAAATGTGGAAGTAATGTTAATTTTGGTTTCAATTCCGGCGATGTTGACGTCAGTCAGCCAATCCCGGTTCCATCACGGTGTATTATGCATGTCCTTTGCAGTGGACATGTTTTTTTTTATACAATCCATCAGGAGAATACAGTAATAAAGGACATGTTATCTATCAAGGTGACTATGAAAGGATATAATTGTTTCTGGGTTAAATTCCCTGAATGTAGGTCAACATCTGACAGCAGGTGTGTGTGCAAAAGAGAGAGAGAGTGTGTGTGCTTCACGTCACACATCAATCTTTTTGCCATTGCATTTAATCTAAAACCCAACTGTACCCTTCCTCCTATGGAATTAACAGATGTTTTCCTTGTCCGTTATCTTCACCTTAACCCCCCCCTTATGACTACTACTCCCTAGCTTCTTTCCATTTTGCTGTATCTCATTCCATTTCCCGCCAACAGTGCGCAGGAAGGACTAAATGAAACCGTGCGTGCCACCCTGACCTCTTGGGGTGTATTTCTAAATATGCACTTTGATCGAGGCTGAGATTAAAATGTCCCTGGGCTCATCTGGCACTTTCTTACAAACAAACAAGATAGTTCCACCCGGGTGCTGCGTGAAACTTAAACAACCTGCGGCCAGAAAGAGAGGAATAATGCTGAGGCATCACAACAGCTTGCATGGTGATTTGCTATGTAAAGACTGTGAGCTAAATATAAGAGAATGATTTATTAGCGCTGCTCGACACAGTGGAGAACAGCAGTAATATTCCTGACTTTAACAACATAACATCATACTGTATACCAGGGGTCACCAACGTGGTGCCCGCGGGCACCAGGTAGCCCGTAAGGACCAGGGGCCGTACTTATCAAGCTTCTTAGAGTGCCATTTTACACTTAAGTCCTGAGAATTTGCGAAATTTAGTCCTACTCTCAAACTTAAGAATAAAAGCTTTTTATCAACGTTCTTAAGTCTAAGAATCACTCCTACTCTCCACGATATTTAAGAGACCTTCAGAGGTGTCTTAAGTGGTTAGGAGTTGCCAGCAGGGGATGGCACTGAGGCGAGAGAGACGTGCGCGAACATTCAGGGAGCGGAACGATGTTCTGGATTTGTTTGATGACGAGCAGCTGATCAAACGGTATCGTTTAGACAGGGCGGGTATTATTTTTGTCACAGATTTAATACTTTTCGATTCCATGTTGATTTCTGCATGTGGCTGCAGTGGGCTAGTATATATAGAGCCACCCACACCAGTTTCAAATTAGTTGCCTAATTAATGAATTGGAAAGAAAATGTTATGACAGTAGCGTATGTATGTGGCCGTGAGGTGAGTGACGTCAGTGAGTGTGTGGGCGACAGAAGAGAGGGAGCGGTAGCGTGAGTGCCGGCGGGGACTAGTTTGTTTTGTATTATTTTGTTGTTTATTGTCAAAATATACACTCCCATTGTCCACTTAAATATTTCCAAGATATTTATTTATTCTTAGACAACGGATTCCCTTCCGTGATTGGTCATTTCTATGGACACAGAAATGACGTCACTTAAAATTCCATTTACGGCACATAGTAATGTCGTAATTCAGCTCTGAGTGTGACACTTAAGATTCAGTCCTACACTTCGCTGAAAGTGTGAGTAAGACGCTTGATAACTAACTTTTAAGTGCAGCTTTCAGCGAAGAATTTATTTACTCTTAAGTCAACTCTTAGCAGACTTCTTAGGAGTAATTCTGAGAAGCTTGATAAGTACGGCCCCAGATGAGTAGCCCGCTGGTCTTTTCTAAAAATAGCTCAAATAGAAGCACTTACCAGTGAGCTGCCTCTATTTTTTAAATTGTATTTATTTACTAGCAAGCTGGTCTCGCTTTGCCTGACATTTTTAATTCTAAGAGAGACAAAACTCAAATAGAATTTGAAAATCCAAGAAAATATTTTAAAGACTTGGTCTTCACTTGTTTAAATAAATTCATACATTTTTTTACTTTGCTTCTTATAACTTTCAGAAAGACAATTTTAGAAAAAAATTCAACCTTAAAAATGATTTTAGGATTTTTAAACACATATACCTTTTTACCTTTTAAATTCCTTCATCTTCTTTCCTGACAATTTAAATCAATGTTCAAATAAATTTATTTTTTTATTGTAAAGAATAATAAATCAATTTTCATTTAATTCTTCATTTTAGCTTCTGTTTTTTCGACAAAGAATATTTGTGAAATATTTCTTCAAACTTATTATGATTAAAATATTTTAAAAAATTCTGGCAAATCTAGAAAATCTGTAGAATCAAATTTAAATCTTATTTCAAAGTCTTTTGAATTTCTTTTAAAATTTTTGTTCTGGAAAATCTAGAAGAAATAATGATTTGTCTTTGTTAGAAATATAGCTTGGTCCAATTTGTTATATATTCTAACAAAGTGTAGATTGGATTTTAACCTATTTAAAACATGTCATCAAAATTCTAAAATTAATCTTAATCAGGAAAAATTACTAATGATGTTCCATAAATTATTTTTTTTAATTTTTTCAAAAAGATTCAAATTAGCTATTTTTTGTCTTCTTTTTTTCGGTTGAATTTTGGATTTTAAAGAGTCGAAATTGAAGATAAACTATGTTTCAAAATTTAATTGTCATTTTTGTCACGTTTTCTCCTCTTTTAAACCGTTCAATTAAGTGTAAATATCATTAATTATTAATAATAACATAGAGTTAAAAGTAAATTGAGCAGTGTGTATCAAACTGGTAGCCCTTCGCATTAATCAGTACCCAAGAAGTAGCTCTTGGTTTCAAAAAGGTTGGTGACCCCTGCTGTATACCATACATTCCAGACAATAGAGCGCACAAGTATTTAGGTCGCACCCACCAAATTTTAGAATAAATAAATATGTTTACATATGTTAGCTGCACCGGACCATAAGTCCCTGTACCAAATTATTGGTATCAGGACAACCCTATACTGTTTATTCATTCATTTGTGGCAGCCCACTGAACATTCATTCATAGATTTAGGCCTACGTTTGCCCTTGTTCATAGGCACATTATAGTGGGACTGTTTGTGAATGGAGCCTGCCGTTACAACTCTGTATAATAGGTGGCGGTATGCATTGTGATGCCGCCTTTTAACACACCTAATATAAAGACAGTCTGCCAGAGAATAAGAAGACATAGTATGAGGGCTCAGTGTTGCCAACTTAGTGACTTTGGCACTAGATCTAACAAGTATTTAGGCCCCTCTAAATTATTGAAAAAAATAAATGAATGAAACGAATAGCAAAAAATATAGGGCTTGTAAGTGTGACGTAAACGCAATGCGTTGTGGGTCTTGCTGGCATCTGAATAGCTTATTTACATGGCTGAACGAAGACTGTGCTAAAGTTTTGATATTTTCATTAACTGCCACAATGGTTGTCATGATCATTTAAGGGAAAATAATTCTTATTTCCAGCTTGAAAGCAAAGCCAAGAAACTTGGGTTAGTGAGCTAATAAAGAGACAGCAAATAGCCTGGATAGCAGCCGTGAAACGGTCAAACATGACTTTTAACGCCATCCCCTGGTACATGTTGGTGTGTTCAAAAGGGTAAATTTGAATCAAAGCTAGAGATGTCCGATAATATCGGGCTGCCGAAATTATCGGCCGATAAATGCTTTCAAATATAATATCGGAAATTATCGGTATCGGTTTCAAAGTTTTTTAAATGTATGACTTTTTAAAACGCCGCTGTGTACACGGACGTAGGGAGAATTACAGAGCACCAATACACCTTAAAGGCACTTCCTTTGCGTGCCGGCCCAGTCACATAATATCTACGGCTATTCACACACACAAGTGAATGCAACGCATACTTGGTCAACAGCCATACAGGTACACTGAGGGTGTCCGTATAAACAACTTTAACACTATTACAAATATGCGCCACACTGTGAACCCACACCAAACAAGAATGACAAACTCATTTCGGGAGAACATCCGCACCGTAACACAACATAAACACAATAGAACAAATACCCAGAACCCCTTGCAGCACTAACTCTTCCGGGACGCTACAATATACACCCCCTACCAAAAACCCCACCCCCACCCCCAACTCAACCTCTTCATGCTCTCTCAGAGAGAGCATGTCCCAAATTCCAAGCTGCTGTTTTGAGACATGTTAAACTTTGTCACTTTGTGACTTCAATAATAAATATGGCAGTGCCATGTTGGCATTTTTTTCCATAACTTGAGTTGATTTATTTTGGAAAACCTTGTTACATTGTTTAATGCATCCAGCAGGGCATCACAACAAAATTAGGCATAATAAGGTGTTAATTCCACAACTGTATACTGTATATCGGTATCGGTTGATATCGGAATCGGTAATTGAGAGTTGGACAATATCGGATATCGGCAAAAAAGCCATTATCGGACATCTCTGATCAAAGCATGTTTTATTCTGTTTCAGACGTAGCATTTAGTAGGCTGTTCATAGCTGTGTTTCCATTGCAGTTTTTCGCAAAATAAAAGCTATATTTCTAAAATTGGTGCTCAAGTACGTTTGCGAATTGTAGGTGTTTCCATTAAAGAGTGTTTTGCGTCATGAGCCGTAATTCACGTAAAATCTCGTCCCTTGAGACTCCACTTTGAGGAAGATATTGCAACCATTGCTTGGTGATGTCAATAGAAGAAGAAGACAGCGGGTGATCACTCAAAGGCAACGTCCTTACGGCCCCCTTGACATTGTTCGGGAATGTGGGTCTCTCCGAGCCTGCGGGTCGGCCTCTATTGCGGCGGAGGGACTTGAGAGACGGCCCGGTACGGCGGTGCCGCCTCGCTCGCCCCTGGCCGACCGATCGGAAACGAGACCAAGACGACTCGTCTGCCCCGGTTGTCCTGCATTGGCGCCCCTCTGGTTCGGTGTTTAGGTGCTCTCTAAATGCAAAAAAAGTATTTCCATCATGATTTTGCGAAACACTTCAATATCGAAACATCTCAAAAACCACCTCATGAGAGCACAAAAATGTTTTAGCGGTATTTGAGAGGTTTTTCGCAATACGGGTGTCTCCATTAGCAGTTTCTTATTGCGATATTTAGGTTTTGCGCATTTCCACGGGTAATGGAAACGCAGCTGTCGTTAGCCAAGCTACAGTAGCTGCGGGCTGAAAACAATGTACAGTATTTAGGAAAAAAGCTTTTCGTCTGTTTACTTCTAGTCATGGGTAAGCATGAAAATGAATGAGTATTATTTTTGAAGGAGTAGCACAGTGATCAAAGTATTTTAAAGTAATAATGGGCTTGTTTTTCAGGAAAACCTGCTTGTAAAATGAGGCTGGGCACCCCCACTTCATGAAGTGGGGGTGAAGACATAAAAGCCGTGAATGGAGGACAATGAGCCTTAACAGTCTTCGCATTTTGAAATTGGTATAAAAATTTACTCCGTTGACAAGAGACCAATGGCAGCAGCTTACTCATATCTCGTGTGTATTGGACGTGCTCATATGGATCAATTCCACTTGTCCGCCCTGAGATCGGTAGGTTGTGAGTTCAAACCCCGGCCGAGTCATACCAAAGACTATAAAAATGGGACCCATTACCTCCCTGCTTGGCACTCAGCATCAAGGGTTGGAGTTGGGGGTTAAATCACCAAAAATGATTCCCGGGCGCGGCACCGCTGCTGCCCACTGCTCCCCTCACCTTCCAGGGGATGAGTCAAATGCAGAGGACAAATTTCGCCACACCTAGTGTGTGTGTGACAATCATTGGTACTTTAACATTAACTTAACTTAACATTTTACTTATTTTTTGGAGGTAGCGAGCCTTAGGAATAGGGTACAGTTTGTCTTGTTACGGTCCTTTGATTTTTTTACTTTGTACAATCCATTTTAATCCAGTTTGTTGCTCTTTCGCACATTACCGCGGGTACAATACAGCCATGTAAATAAAACTTTGGCCAGCAAAAATGGCTACCGCGGCCCCACATTGCATTGCGAAATCGCGTGCACTTTCAAGCCCTTTTTCTGGTCTTATTGGGACTTTTGGATACTCTGACATGACACTTCTCAACAAATGTGGGCCCATTCCCTATTTAAAAGAACTCACAGGCAGTTTTAAACAAGACTGAAAAAAAACCCATATTAACAAGCATCAGAAGAAAGTTCATTTGTATTTCTAAACATATTATCAAATAGATTGCAGTCCTGCAGGAAACACTGCCAAGTCAGCTTGGATAGGTTCCAGCTAACTAATGAAGCTAATGAAGTACAGAAAATGAATGTAAGTTAAAGGGGAACTGCACTTTTTTGGGAATTTTGCCTATCGTTTACAATTATTATTGGAGACAAAAAGACAAAAGTGGTTTATTTATTTTTTTGCATTTTAATGCAATGCAGCTAATGGGAGCAATCAATTCTACCTCTAAATCACTTTAAAAATGCATTAAAAAATTGTCAACAATACTTCATTTGTGTTCCGTAACCTGTATAATAACCAAGTTGTAGCAACATTGTTATTGTAAGAGCGAACGCCAAAGAACTCTTTTTGTAGCATAGTAACATATTGGCATGCTACGGTATTAGTCGTAAAAGCTAACTACAGAAAGAGATAAGATAGCTTCTACGACAACACGAAACATGTTTAAATTTATAATGCACAACACAGCGATAGGACACCAATCTAACTGACCGAAAAACATGAACAATCATATTACATTATCTGTAAAGTATTATTTCATGTTTTCATTGTAAACAGCTAGCCAGACAGAGTATGCACTGTAGTTTTAATAACACGCATGACGTGCTGCGTGTATCATGATCAATATCAAAGTGACTTACTCGATGGACAGTTGTGCGTTTAGTCCAGCTGGCTGGGGACGTTTTTTCAGGTTTATTTGGGTAAGCACTTCATTTATGTCAAAATAGCTTGTCTCCAAATTCCACATTTATAGCGTCAAGTCACTTTCACCTCAGTCTCTCGGCTTCCGTCTGCTCCAACGTCTCACCTTCCTTTGTGCTCGCTTCTAGAAGCAGTAGTTCATTCTCAGTATATTCAGCTTCAAAAATACAACATTGTGAATCCTCATTTGTCCAAAAATAGTCATCTTCGTTGTCTGTTATCAATTCTGCCATGATTAGAAGACTTGGCAGATCATTAAAATGATCAACATTTGGTAAATATTGTACATATTACATATTGTTATGATTTGATTGTTATGAACGTGTCTGTTACTACATTATATATATAATTGCAGTGTGTATATAAAATGTTGATGGAGGGTATTTTGAAGTTGTTTTTGAGGGCTTTGAAGGCTACAACGGTGACTCCCATTTTCAAGCGATTTTTATCATCTTTAAAATCCTTAAAAAAAAAAGACGTGTGTTCTTGTCTTTCATAATGATTTTGAACGATAGGCAAAATTCGAAAAAAATGGGTAGTTCCTCTTTAAGTGCAACCGTATAAATTGTGACAATATGAGACTATTTAAGGCTTTTCCCCAAATTTTCCAAAACAATCATAATTTCAAAGAATCCAAAACAACCTCCTTTGCGAGTTCTTACTTCTCATAGGTGGCGGTGACGAAGAATGCGTAGACATGCGTGTGCTTATGATGACGAATTTGAATGATGAGCTCTGGAATCCCCAGCCGGATGTGGTTGAGTAGCCATAGCAACGTGTGGTCATCTGTAGTATCTGTGGTGGAGATGAAAGATAAAAATAAATTTTTCAAGGAGCCCCATGCACGCACCTCTGTGCACAGAGCTACCAAGTACTCATGCCGTCTGTCCCTATGTGCTGAAGAAGCAGCTGGAGGTTAAGTGATGTACAAACAAACTACTCTGCTGTGCTTCCCCAAAATCTTTGTGGATTTAGACTGGTTGGAAATACTGTTCACTG
Source organism: Entelurus aequoreus (assembly GCF_033978785.1). NCBI lineage: Eukaryota > Metazoa > Chordata > Actinopteri > Syngnathiformes > Syngnathidae > Entelurus > Entelurus aequoreus. The sequence goes on along the minus strand of NC_084749.1, from coordinate 35,098,911 downwards.
ACTTTCAGCCTATGGCTACGAGAATTGAATTTGCAGTAGCATGTTCCTTCCCACGATTTCCCAGACGAGAGGTCAAAGCTTTTCCATGACCTTTTCAAGACCTGTTATTCCCATGACCATTTTCAGACATTTCAGACATGTTGAAATGTGAAACTGTAAATCTATGATGTCCCACATTGTAACCGTACGCGTGTTTTGAATAAATCAATACCAAAAATATAACCATTTATATCAGGGGTGTCCAAACTTTTTCACCAAATATCTATAGATGTGGGCACCCACTTTAATATTTTACTTTTTGTGAATATGCTAAGATAAATTAATAATTTAAAAAAACATCTCAGCTTTGTATTGTAGTTGACAAAGCGTATCACTACAATGAACTTTTGCTCTTTATATTATACTTTTATCACACTCTATTTTGCTGTTTTCTTTTTAAATTTACAATTATTTAAACTTTCTTCTTTTCAATTCTGTTTTTGTTCATAATATGCGGAATTTATTCCCACCATATTTTGACGTTATTGTTGTGATAATAAAACTTTTTCCCAAACAATTTTTTCCAAAAATTGCAACATATTTTGTTGTTTTGTTTGTCCCTCTTAGCATGCCAACTTAAAGAAAAAAAAAATCTTTAAAATAAGATTTTGTTTTTCTTTAACATTTGAAAAAAAATGTCATCTCATAATAAACCACTTTATTGTTGTAAAAAAGAAAACATATAATGGCATTACCCTACAATACTTTATTCTTTGAAAACGACCACTATTTTATTTCCTATTCGCTGTTTTTTTTTTCATTATATACCAAATTTATTCCCACAATATATTCACTTTATTGTTATTATAACTTCTTATCAACCAAAAGTTGCAACTTATTGTTGGTTTTGTTTGTGTCTCATAATGATACAACTTTAAAAAAAGGTTTTCTTTAAATGACAACTTTTTCTCATGAGATTACAACTTTTTCTCTCAATATTATGACATTACCCTACTGATATTTTATTCTCAATTATCCCTATTTTTTTCCCTATTTGCTGTTTTTTCAAATTACAAATATTTCCTTTATTTTGCTCAAATTCTAAAACATTTATTCCAACAATATTGGGATGTTATTGTTGTAATATTATAACTTTTCCCATAATTTTACCAGAAGTTGCAATTTAATTTGTTGTTCTGTTTTTCTCTAATAACATTACAACTTTAAAAAAAAGTTATTTTCTATAACATAATCTAAAATGTTTTTTTCATCTCATATTACAACTTTTGTTGTAAAATGACAATTTTTTCTTTTAAGATTTTGACTTTTTCCCAAACTTTTGTTTGTATCCCAACTTGTTTGAAATAAAAGTATTGATTGAAATATATTTATTCATTTATTTGATATTATATATATATATATATATATATATATATATATATATATATATATATATATATATATATATATATATATATATATATATATATATATATTTTCAAACTTTTAAAGTATGCTTTTAAAATAAACATTTTATCTCATAATCCTATTTTAAATATGTAAATTCCCCTTTATTGTTGAAACGTTACCATTTTTTCGTAAGATAACGATCCATCCATTTTCTACCGCTTGTCCCTAGTATTTCGACTTTATTCTTGCATTTCCATATTCTTTTTTCAATGTATTTTAGCTTTCCTATTTAATTGTATTTTGAAAAGGCACTTCGGAAACCCCTGAATTGTATTAAATCCCTAAAGAGCATGACTAGTGCATTTTGATTGCAATATAATATTATTTGAGAACCATGTTCATCCTCTTATCCAATCCAATCCATTTTCTACCGCTTGTCCCTTTCGGGGTCGCGGGGGTTGCTGGAGCCTATCACAGCTGCATACGTGCAGAAGGCGGGGTACACCCTGGACAAGTCGCCACCTCATCGCAGTTAGAAGATAACCTTTTTCTCTTAATGTTATAACTTTATTTACAGAGTATTTCGACTTTATTCTCGCATTTCCCTATTATTTTTTTCAATGTATTTTAGCTTTCCTGTTCAAATCTATTTTTAAAAGGCACTTTGGAAACCCCTGATTTGTACGATATCCCTAAAGAGCATGACTAGTGCATTTTGATTACAATATAATATTCTTTGAGAACCATGTTCATCCTCTTATGGTCTGTTATTTTCATAATTGCTCAACCCATTACATTTTATTACATACATATCTCTCAGTAATTAGGGAGAAGCCTGTTCACACAATAATTTGGTATAATTATGTTGAAAAGGTTATGCACTGTACTTTAATATAATTGGACAAACTAAACACATTTTAGTGTTACTGAGTTTTTTCCAAAGGGTTTTCCTTTTGGAAGATATGCAGTTATGACCATAATTGTTCACTCCCTGGCCAAAATCAGCATGTTAGGGCATTTTTAAGGGTTTCATTTAGCTTGAAAAGACACAAAAAAGTAGCAGACAAAATATAAGACATTGCGTTCCGAAAATATTAATTATAAATAGTGTAAATAAATATGCTGGAAATGACCAGGATCATTTAGATTTTAATAAATGATAGTGTTTCCAAAAAGTGCTAGGATATGACAATATATGTATGGAAAATTGGTAGAAACTTGGTCAAGAATTATTGGAACTGTGACGTTTCAACACTTTTTTTCCCCTTACACTCAATATGAAGATATATACATTCATATTTTTTGTACAAATAAACACAGTCTAATACTAGTATGTGTGATATGACACAGGGTAGTCCAATGTCATCCAAGTAATGAATTAATAATATTTACTGCATCCCAGCGCTATAAAGGATCTACCATCCTAGTCACGTCCGTGTGTCCTTGGGCAAGACACTTCACCCTTGCTCCTGGTGGCTGCTGGTTAGCGCCTTGCATGGCAGCTCCCGCCATCAGTGTGTGAATGTGTGTGTGAATGGGTGAATGTGGAAATACTGTCAAAGCGCTTAGAGTACCTTGAAGGTAGAAAAGCGCTATACAAGTATAACCCATTTATCATTTATTTTATAAAAGTATGATTATGTTCGGCTGCATGACCTGCAAATGTCATGAGGACATCACAGTTCTCCGTGGGCACCGTTTTCATCCAAGACTTATGTGACATGACGTGTCTGCCAGCCTGCAGCAGCCTCTTTCCAAACAACTTATCTGTGTGGGTGAGAAGAGCAAAAACGGGGAGAAAAACAGTAAGACCTTTTTCACAAGGATACAGAGGGAGGAGCAATGTTATTTCTTCACATTTTGGGCAAACCCTGAATCATTCTGCTGACCACTTGACAGGACATATGTAAACACCAGGCCCTCTTTCATCACAAGATATGAATGGCAGACTTAACAAAATGATTTAAAAAAAAAATTAACTTAAAAGGAAAACTGCACTTTAAAAAAAAAAAAAAAAATCCCATCATCCACAATCTCTATGTGAGACGAAAAAAGTATTTCCCTTTCCTGTGAGTTCTAAATAGTAAAAACATTTTAGTACCTGGCAGCTAACAATGCAGGTAATGTGGATAGGATGTATTCCGCCTATAAGGCCCTCTAGAAATCATACAAAAACCTGCAACAGTGTTTCATATACATACTGTATGTAAGTGTGTACTGTATATAATGTAGTGACAGGCATATTCATGATAACATGTAATATTTACAGTATTTTGATCATTTGAAGCATTACCGTGTTGGTAATGTTTTTCTATTAATATTATAACTCCATTTACCTATATTTTGACTTTATTCTCACAAAATTTTTTTTTTTTCAATTTATTTGAGCTTTCCTGTTTATTTGTGTTTTATTCTCCAAAACAAGTACGTCGTTACACATGCTCACAATTATACTTAAATTAACCCCTGGAAGACCACCAAGGACAGACTTCAACATGGGGTGCCAACTCCCTGAGAAAGACTGGAAAGAAGTGAAAAGTCGTTACTATGAATCTCTGTTGCTTCTAACAAGCCCAGGCCTGTTGTTTAGGGAACTAGGTCTACTGGCAAAATAATGCCTTAATAATGTCATTCTTACTTTCCTGCAGCTGCCCCACACGGTGTAATGTACTTCTACTGCTACCAAACAAGGCAAAAACAACTTAAACATTTAATTGCTGGTATTTAAAAATTTTTACATGTTTACTTGACCCACTTCCTGGGAAACTTATCAAGGAACTGTTTGTATTATTAGGTCCATCAGTGTTAAATATTATAAACTTATCACTTTCCTCCGGCACTGTTCCCCTAGCATTCAAAAAAGCGGTTATTCATCCTCTGCTCAAAAGACCTAACCTCGATCCTGACCTCATGGTAAACTACCGACCGGTCTCCCACCTTCCGTTTATTTCCAAAATTCTCGAAAAAACTGTTGCACAGCAGCTAAATGAACACTTAGTGACTAACAATCTCTGTGAACCTTTTCAATCCGGTTTCAGGGCAAATCACTCTACGGAGACAGCCCTCGCAAAAATGACTAATGATCTATTGCTAACGATGGATTCTGATGCTTCATCTATGTTGCTGCTTCTTGATCTTAGCGCCGCTTTCGATACCGTCGATCATAATATTTTATTAGAGCGTATCAAAACACGTATTGGTATGTCAGACTTAGCCTTGTCTTGGTTTAACTCTTATCTTACTGACAGGATGCAGTGCGTCTCCCATAACAATGTGACCTCGGACTATGTCAAGGTAACGTGCGGAGTTCCCCAGGGTTCGGTTCTTGGCCCTGCACTCTTTAGTATTTACATGCTGCCGCTGGGTGACATCATACGCAAGTACGGTGTTAGCTTTCACTGTTATGCTGATGACACTCAACTCTACATGCCCCTAAAGCTGACCAACACGCCGGACTGTAGTCAGCTGGAGGCGTGTCTTAATGAAATTAAACAATGGATGTCCGCTAACTTTTTGCAACTCAACGCTAAGAAAACGGAAATGCTGATTATCGGTCCTGCTAGACACCAACATCTATTTAATAATACCACCTTAACATTTGACAACCAAACAATTAAACAAGGAGACTCGGTAAAGAATCTGGGTATTATCTTCGACCCAACTCTCTCGTTTGAGTCACACATTAAGAGTGTTACTAAAACGGCCTTCTTTCATCTCCGTAATATCGCTAAAATTCGTTCCATCTTGTCCACTAGCGACGCTGAGATCATTATTCATGCGTTCGTTACGTCTCGTCTCGATTACTGTAACGTATTATTTTCGGGCCTCCCTATGTCTAGCATTAAAAGATTACAGTTGGTACAAAATGCGGCTGCAAGGCTTTTGACAAAAACAAGAAAGTTTGATCATATTACGCCTATACTGGCTCACTTGCACTGGCTTCCTGTGCACTTAAGATGCGACTTTAAGGTTTTACTACTTACGTATAAAATATTACACGGTTTAGCTCCAGCCTATCTCGCCGATTGTATTGTACCATATGTCCCGACAAGAAATCTGCGTTCAAAGAACTCCGGCTTATTAGTGATTCCCAGAGCCAAAAAAAAGTCTGCGGGCTATAGAGCGTTTTCTATTCGGGCTCCAGTACTCTGGAATGCCCTCCCGGTAACAGTTAGAGATGCTACCTCAGTAGAAGCATTTAAGTCCCATCTTAAAACTCATTTGTATAATCTAGCCTTTAAATAGACCCCCCCTTTTTTAGACCAGTTGATCTGCCGTTTCTTTTCTTCTCTCCTCTTCTCCCCTGTCCCTTGCGAGGGGGAGTTGCATAGGTCCGGTGGCCATGGATGAAGTGCTGGCTGTCCAGAGCCGGGACCCCGGGTGGACCACTAGCCTGTGCATCGGTTGGGGACATCTCTGCGCTGCTGACCCGTCTCCGCTCGGGATGGTTTCCTGTTGGCCCCGCTGTGGACTGGACTCCCGCTGATGTGTTGGATCCACTGTGGACTGGACTTTCACAATGTTATGTCAGACCCACTCGACATCCGTTGCTTTCGGTCTCCCCTAGAGGGGGGGGGTTACCCACATATGCGGTCCTCTCCAAGGTTTCTCATAGTCATTCACCGACGTCCCACTGGGGTGAGTTTTTCCTTGCCCGTATGTGGGCTCTGTACCGAGGATGTCGTTGTGGCTTGTACAGCCCTTTGAGACACTTGTGATTTAGGGCTATATAAATAAACATTGATTGATTGATTGATAAAAAAGCTGCAACACCAACAGCAATACTGATTGTCATGCTATTTGACCGTCATCTATTCCCCTGTTACCCAAAAAGCCTCCTTCACACAGAGATACCACTATACAGCTGCAATTAGAGCCATTCAAAAGTTGAATAGAATACATAGAATGAAAATGCACTGATCCAACTTTGGAAAGTTGCCCCTTTTTCCACGTCAGAACGGTGACGACTAAGTTGTAAAAAAAAAACAACAGCTTACAGGAGACAAGACTCAAACTATTGAACCCATTCGCTCCATCTTACAAATAAATAAAGCTGAACTTTCACACACTGCATCAAGTCAGATTATCTGTTTGCCTTATCTGAAACACAAAACAGCTTGTGTAAAGAGAAGTATTAGTAAGTAAATAAGTAAGTACATTTTATTTTTAAAGCGCTTTTCACAGATAAAATCACAAAGCGCTGTACAAAACATAGGTGAAGTAAAAAAACAATTCAATTAAAACAACAGGGGCAACATCATTACAAAAAATACAAAGTGGTTTAAAAATGATAGTTAAAAAGTGCATTAACTAAAAGCTTTACTAAAAAGAGAAGTTTTCAAATGTTTCTTAAAAGTGTCAACACAGTCAAGATCACAGAGGGACTGGTGCAAATTGTTCCAGAGTCTAGTTCCCAATGCCAAGCCTCCACAGAGTTTTAAAACAAGTTTTTGGGATCTTTAGAAGACCCTGGCCTGAAGACTGGAGGCTGCGCCCTGAAGAGTAGGGGCATAGCAAGTCAGTGATGTACTGAGGGGCCCCACCATGCAACGCACGGAATGTCAGGACTAACATTTTAAACTCAATGCGGAATTTAACTGGAAGCCAATGAAGACTGGATAAAACGGGGGTGATAACGGCTGTTCTGGGTGCACCGGTCAAAAGTCTGGCAGCCGCATTTTGTACAGTCTGAAGTTTCTTTAGCGTTGACTTGTTGAAAAAAGTGAAAAGAGAATTGCAATAGTCAATACGAGACAAAATGAATGCGTGAATGATCATTTCGAGATCCAATTTTGACAACAAATTTCTCACTTTAGAAATATTTCTGAGATGATAAAAACAGTTTTTGGTCAGTTGACGGCAATGGCCCTCCAGACATTGACTGATCCAACACAACCCCAAGATTTGTGAGGCTGCTTTTAACAGATGCACCTAGAGCACCAAGGGAGTTCCTGATCAGGGGGATCTTTTTATCAGAAGCAATTATCAGACTTTCCGTTTTGTTAGAATTTATCTGGAGGAAATTTGAAGACAACCAGTTTTTAATACAGGATACACACTCCAAGAACTCAGATAAAACGTGAAACTCTGAATCATTGAAGGAGCATAACAGTTGAATATCACCTGCATAGAAATAAGAATTTTTTTTAAACTACTGATCAACCTCACAAGCGGCATCAGATAGAACAAAAATAAAACAGGCCCCAGAACAGAACCCTGGGCCACACCACATGACAGGTTGGACACATTGGACATTACATCATCAAAAGCAACATTACAAGTTATTCCATTTATATAAAACGTAAACCACTGGAAAACTGCACCAGAAAACCCCATCTCAGATTTGAGGCGAGTGTTGTATCTTTAAAGGAGTCATATTATGATTTTTTATTTACATTTAAAACACTTCCGTGTGGTCTACATAACATGTAATAATAGTTCTTTGGTCCAAATGTAGTATAGATTATGTTCTACTGGCCATCTTCAGGAATTTTTGACTGTCTCTTAAAAATGTACCATTTTGCAGGCGGTCTCATTGACGTGCCTAAGTTCTCCTCCGGGTCAAGCCTCCACGTCATCCACGTTGTAGTTTTTAAAGCTTGCATATCAAGTCTATTAGGAGATATAAGAAATTCTGCGTTGCATTAACCTCGGGAGTTGGAAGTTGGGAATGATGTCACCATTAAGTTACAAACGTCCCAGTTAAGAGGTCGGAAATCAAGATGGCAACATCCATGAAAGCTATTCTTGTGCTTGCCTTATCCAAATATTAACAACTAGGGTTGTACGAATTCTTTTAACAACAATTCCATTCGAATCACAATTTGATGCTGCCGATACGATTCAGGGACGATATTAGTTTATATAGAACCATACAATCTGAAACGATTCAGTGCGTTGAAATCAATTCAGTAACTTTTAGGCCAATAATTCTAGCAGTGTCACTGTGAAATAAATACTGGATACTGAACACTACAGGTTTAATTTTTTTTATGGTAAATGGTACAAAACCCGAAACCAGTGAAGTTGGCACGTTGTGTAAACCGTAAATAAAAACAGAATACATTGATTTGCAAATCTTTTTCAACCTATATTCAACTGAAAAGACTGCAAAGACAAGATACTTAATGTTCGAACTGGAAAACTTTATTTTTTGCAAATATTAGCTCATTTGGAATTTGATGCCTGCTACATGTTTCAAAAAAGTTGGCACAAGTGGCAAAAAGACGGAGAAAGTTGAGGAATGCTCATCAAACACTTATTTGGAACATCTCACAGGTGAACAGGCTAATTTTGGAACAGGTGGGTGCCATGATTGGGTATAAAAGCAGCTTCCATGAAATGCTCAGTCATTCACAAACAAGGATGGAGTGAGGGTCACCACTTTGTCAACAAATGCGTGAGCAAATTATCAAACAGTTTAAGAACAACATTTCCCAACGAGCTATTGCAAGGAATTTAGGAATTTCACCATCTACGGTCCATAATATCATCAAAAGGTTCAGAGAATCTGGAAAAATCACTGCACGTAAGCGATGATATTACGGACCTTCGATTCCCTCAGGTGGTAATGCATCAAAAAGTGACATCAGTGTGTAAAGGATATCCCCACATGGGCTCAGGAACACTTCAGAAAATCACTGTCAGTAACTACAGTTCGTTGCTACATTTTTAAGTGCAAGTTAAAACTTTACTATGCAAAGCGAAAGCCATTTATCAACAACACCCAGAAACGCCGCCGGCTTCGCTGGGCCCGAGCTTATCTATGATGGACTCATGCAAAGTGGAAAAGTGTTCTGTGGTCTGACAAGTCTACATTTCAAATAGTTTTTGGAAACTGTAGACGTTGTGTCCTCCGGAACAAAGAGGAAAAGAACCATCCGGACTGTTTTTGGTGCAAAGTTCAAAAGCCAGCATCTGTGATGGTATGGGGGTGTATTAGTGCCCACGGCATGGGTAACTTACACATCTGTGAAGGCACCATTAATGCTGAAAGGTACATACAGGTTTTGGAGCAACATATGTTGCCATCCAAGCATTTTTATCATGGACGCCCCTGCTTATTTCAGCAAGACAACAGTGTCGCTTCATAGTAAAAGAGTGCGGGTACTAGACTGACCTGCCTGTAGTCCAGACCTGTCTCCCATTGAAAATGTGTGGCGCATTATGAAGCCTAAAATACCACAACGGAGACCCCGGACTGTTGAACAACTTAAGCTGTACATCAAGCAAGAATGGGAAAGAATTCCACCTGAAAAGCTTAAAAAATTGGTCTCCTCAGTTCCCAAACGTTTACTGAATGTTTTTAAAAGGAAAGGCCATGTAACACAGTGGTAAAAATCCCCCTGTGCCAAATTTTTGCAATGTGTTGCTGCCATTAAATTCTAAGTTAATGATTATTTGCAAAGAAAAATTAAGTTTGAACATTAAATATCTTGTCCTTGCAGTCTATTCAATTGAATATAAGTTGAAAAGTATTTGCAAATCATTGTATTCCGTTTTTATTTACGAATTACACAACGTGCCAACTTCACTGGTTTTGGGTTTTGTAAATGGGTTATACTGACCTTTTCTACCTTCAAGGTACTCAAAGCGCTTTGACATTATTTCCACATTCACACACACATTCACACACTGACGGCGGGAGCTGCCATGCAAGGCTCTAACCCCGACCCATCAAGAGCAAGAGTGAAGTGTCAATCAGCCAGTCCACTGCGGATTTCAACAACTAAAGATACAAACTTGATAGTAAATGAACCCGCGTTTCCACTGCTCGACGTTGTGCTCATTCATGTCGATGTTGTTTTATCTTCAAGGGGACGTGCTGTGATGAAATGAGCAAACATAGTCCATTGGCGGGGATGAAAAATACTTCAAATATCTTTCTGAGACTCTCTGTTGCCCACACAGTGTCTGGGCATACATGCTGCATTTGACGAGTTAAAAAGCAGGGAAAAAAATGCAAAAATGCTACTAAAGAAAAAGATCAAATCTATTATTGCTGGTCAGCAGACAACTGCAGCTATATTTTGTGCCTCTACTGCTAATGATCAGACTAGCGCAGTCCTCCTCAAATTGCGTGTGACCTCGGGGAACATGCTTTTTTTGTTGTTGTGCCAGAATATGATGAAGCTTATGTAGCACTTGGTTTCACTGTAACCATGGTGGAAGACCAGGAAAGACCTGTGTGTTGTTTCCTTTTATGTTGATAAGCTTACAATGTTATGCAGAAATATAGTTATAACAATTTTATAGAGAAATTATACTATTTATGGTAAGTGTGTGTGTGTATGGGGGTGGGGGGGGGGGGGGGGGGGCAAATATTTTCTTCTTCCAAGGGGGGACGTAACAGAAAATATTTGAGAAGCACTTTAACTTTTTAACTATACTCTCAGTGAAAAAGCTAAGCTTCGTCCCCTCATATAAAGAGAAAACTGTTGAAGTAACACTTCAAAAAGACGTCACAATCTTCTTGAATTCATGGCAAACGTGTTTTTCTAATATCACGTCATGTCTCCATGGTTTAAATTAACGTTTTCGGGACTTAAGGGGATCCCAAATACACAATAACAGGTACCAACAGGTAAGAAAGGCTGGTTTTGCATAAAAGGACCCCTTTAAATCATTGTTTGTATAATTATACTAGATGTAGCTTTAAATCTTCATTTATTATCATCATCTATCAGTGCTTTTGTTGTTCTCCACATTCTAACACGGGGGTCAGCAACCCGCGGCGCCGCCCTAGTGGCTACCTACAGCATTTTTTTTTTAAAGATTTAAAATGGAAAAAGATGTGAGGAAAATAATTTTTTTGTTTTAGTATGTTTTTTGTTTGAGGACAAACATGACACAAACCTTCCCAATTGTTAGAAAGCCAACTGTTTAATATGTTTAATATGAGTATTTAGTGAACATCGTTTTGTCCTACTAAATTCGGCGGTTCTTGAACTCACCATAATGTGGACTGTGATGCAACAGTTTGTTTCCATGTAAAATCTTCCACTCCTTTGTCTCATTTTGTCCACCAAAAATTGCATGCTGTGCGTGAATGCACAAAGGTGCGCTTTGTTGATGTTATTGACTTGTTGGAGTGCTAATCAGGCTATTTAGGCCAGCTATATGTACATATTGCATCATTATGCCTCATTTTAAGCCTCATTTTGAGCCGCATTTTGTAATTTCCTTTACTTTTATCCTCTTTGTATATAATTTAGTTTTGCATGTCTCATGACACATTATATGTAATATTGGCTGCATTTCTCATGGTTATTTGTGTGCCATGTTGTTCCAGACCACAGAAAACGTTACCTAGCTTGCCAGAGATTGTAATAAATCTAAATAAAAGAAGACAGCCGTTTCCTTTAACTTGTACACACGCATCTTTACCTTTGGCCATTAAAAGACCGTAATTTCCAGGGGTTATCTCACCTTCTGAGTAGCCTCTGATTTACTAATGGTTTCTAATGTTGTAAAAATGTGTAGAATAAATATTACATTTAAAAATTTCTGTCAACGAAGATTTGCTTCAGCCTGCAACAGTCATTTTGATAGTAGGCTATTATAGCTAATATAGACACTTGCGTCATGTGTTGCCTTCATTTTAAGACTTATTTACGGCTTTTCATTTTTTGCGGCTCGAGACACGTTTGTTTCTTGTATTGTTGGTCCAATATGGCTCTTTCAACGTTTTGGGTTGCCGACCCCTGTTCTAACAGGAGCTCTTAGAACGCTTGTCCAGACAAAAAGACCAGAAGCAGTGATATTAGGCACAATCACTTCAGTAAATCCAAAATGACTCACAGTATGTTGTCATTTAAAAACAGGCATAACTAGCTGAAATGTTTAATTTTTCATTGATTTTAAGCCATTAATGACATAACAAGAATGCCATGAAAAAAAATATCCAAAATGCATTGATTGCTGCTGAAAAGTATTATAAGAGAAATGGACTAGCAGCCCAAAGATTATTGCTATGAAAGTAATTGCTTCTGTACTTACAAAAGAGGTTTTCACAGCCCTATCTCGGTCCACGCTGCCCCTCCATTCTGAAGGTCTTTGTTAAACATTGCAAAAGGACGTATACAAAAAGCATATTAAAGTTTTTAGTCCTGAGAGGTACTCACCGATACTGAAATGTGACTGGCCACACCACCGTGCCTCGGCTGAAATGCTGCAGGCAATGCGGCGGCACGTCAACCATTCTAATGAGTCTTGTATTCATTGCTGAGGGCAACGCAATCCTGCAGCGGCAATCCCTAAATGCTTTCACAGTGCTGCAATTTATCAGCCTCAACGCTGTCTGAGTATATGTTTTTTTGTTCTTGACTCACCACACCAGACTACTCTGCCTGCCAGTCATTAAAGGGCTTTTTATCCCAATATGAACTCTTGCTAATAACATACAACAGTCGTGGTCAAAAGTTTACATACACTTGTAAAGAACATAATGTTAAGTTAAAGTACCAATGAATGTCATGGCTGTATTGAGTTTTCAATATTTTCTACAACTCTTATTTTTTTTGTGATAGAGTGATTGGAGCACATACTAGTTTGTCACAAAAAACCTTCATGAAGTTTGGTTCTTTTATGAATTTATTATGGGTCTACTGAAAATGTGACCAAATCTGCTGGATCAAAAGTATACATACAGCAACATACATTATCAATTTTGGTGATGTATAAAAGTTACAATCAAATCAAATTAGCGTCATAGCATGGCCTCTTAACTTCAGATGAGTGATTATGATTAACGGCACCTGTTGACTTCTCTGAGCCCATTTAAATAGGGCTCATGTGATGCAGTCATTAGACTCGGTTACAAACGCGATAATGGGAAAGTCAAAGGAACTCAGCACAGATCTGAAAAAAATAATCATTGACTTGACCAAGTCAGGAAAGTCACTTGGAGCCATTTCAAAGCAACTGTGCAGACAATTGTTCGTAAGTATAAAGTGCATGGCACAGTTCTGCCACGATCAGGAAGAAAACGCAAGCTATCACCTGCTGATGAGAAAATTGGTCAGGATGATTAAGAGTCAACCGAGAACCACCAAAAAGCAGGTCTGCAATGAATTGGAAGCTGCTAGAACACAGGTGTCCGTGTCCACAGTCAAGCGTGTTTTGCATCGCCATGGACTGAGAGGCTACCATGCAAGAAGGAAGCCCTTGTTCCAGAAGTGACACTTTAAGGCTCGTCTAAAGTTTGCTGCTGATCACATGGACAACGATAAGACCTTCTGGAGGAAAGTTCTGTTGTCAGATGAAACAAAAAATTGAGCTGTTTGGCCACAATACCCAGCAATATGTTTGGAGGAGAAAAGGTGAGGCCTTTAATCCCAGGAACACCATCCTACCGTCAAGCATGGTGCTGATAGTATTATGCTCTGGGCCTGTTTTGCTGCCAATGGAACTGGTGCTTCACAGAGAGTAAATGGGACAATGAAAAAGGAGGATTACCTCCAAATTCTTCAGGACAAACTAAAATCATCAGCCCGGAGGTTGGGTCTTAGGCACAGTTTGGGTGTTCCAACAGGACAATGACCCCAAACACACGTCAAAAGTGGTAAAAGAATGGCTAAATCAGGCTAGGATTAAGGTTTTAGAATTGCCTTCCCAAAGTGTGGACCATGCGGAAGAAACAAGTCCATTTCAGAAAACCAACAAATTTAGCTGAACTGCACCAATGTTGTCAAGACGAGTGGTCAAAAATTAAACCAGAAGCTTGTGGATGGCTACCAAAAACGCCTTATTGCAGTGAAACTTGCCAAGGGACATGCAACCAAATATTAACATTGTTGTATGTATACTTTTGTCCCAGCAGATTTGGTAACATTTTCAGTAGACCCATCATAAATTCATAAAAGAACCAAACTTCATGGATGTTTTTTTGTGACAAACAAGTATGTGCTCCAATCACTCTATCACAAAAAAAAAAAGAGTTGTAGAAATTATTGTAAAAAGTTGGACACCCCTGGTTTAAACTTTAAGTATTGTACTTATTACACACCAGCAGATTGATTGGAACATTCATCTTATTTGTAGTTTTCATTATCAAACTTGGGAGGTGTAAATTCCATGTAAAATTGCTAATGCTAACCAGTACCATCAATCCATCCATTTTCTACCGCTTATTTCCCCTTAATGTAATTCAGTGGTCCCCAACCACCGGGCCGTGGCCCGGTACCGGTCCGTGGATCGGTTGGTACCGGGCCGCACAAGAAATTAAAAAATATATATAATAATTATTATTTTTTTTATTTTTTTTAAATCAACATAAAAAACACAAGATACACTTACAATTAGTGCACCAACCCAAAAAAACCTCCCCCCCCCCCCCCATTTATACTCATTCACACTCATTCGCACAAAAGGGTTGTTTCTTTCTGTTTTTAATATTTCTGGTTCCTACATTATATATCAATATATATCAATACAGTCTGCAGGGATACAGTCCGTAAGCACACATGATTGTATTTTTTTATGACAAAAAAATAAAAAAAATAAAATACCATACCAACCGCCCCCCCAATGTGGAAATAGTGTCAAAGCGCTTTGAGTACCTTGAAGGTAGAAAAGCGCTATACAAGTATAACCCATTTACCATTTACGTCATTGTTACCATGCTCATGACCACGCTCTCACCACCTCAGGTATCTTGGCAGTCGAGGGGAAACCCTGGATTTACTTGTATTCATGTTAAGCTAAATAGCGCTGGCGGCTTTTCCAGGAAATGAGCAGTATCACTGTGTTTAAATACGGTAATCACTCACGGTTTTACATGTTTTAATGTGTTAGAATTTTGCAGCTTTATTGTCTTTGTCCCCTGCTGACCTCATTCCGCATTATGAAAAACCTCCCTGACTTTTGTGGCTTATTTGATGTCATTATGGCTGTTCGCAAAAACAATACTGTTATTAATCAGTTACATTTTTGTTCTTATAATATTTCCACTTAATACCCAGTATTCTTTTATTTCATTCTTGTAATTCAATGATTTTGTTCTTGTGGTATTTTTTTTTCTTGAGTGCTGCACAGATTGCAGCTCGGGGCTTTATTATTTTTTTACGGTTGAATGGTTGAAGATGTTTCCCCCTTAATCCACAAGGCTTCCTCGTTTCTGTCACAAAGAAAACCTAGACTTCACTGTCAGTTGGAGGTTTCCCCTAAAGCAGGGGTGGCCAATTATTTTAAAAGGGCCACATGAGAAACAGAAAATATTGTGGCGCGCCGGGTCAAGAGGCTGACCAAAATCATGCTTCATATCAATTATATCTCTTGACAAAAGCAAAAAAAAGTCATCGTTTTTAAACGATGCGACTGGTAAGAGTAATTGAGATGATTAAGAGATGGAAAATAATCTTAACGGAATGATTCAATCTTAAACTAAATGCTAGGCATGTAAAGATTACCGGCATTAATGATAAACTGTGGTAAAATTCCAGACAGTTAATATTACCGTTTTAAATGTTAATTATTGTAAAAGCGTGATTGAAACGGTACAATACTGCTTATATCCTGGAGAGGCTGGTATCTAGCATGCTTACTTTAAACATTTAAATTAGGGGTGCAGGATAATTATTAGGAATTAAGACATATTAGGAATTTTGACATCACACAGAGACAGTGATAACATAAAAATAAGATCAGATAATTTAAAAAAAACGCTCCATTGAGGCGAGATTACCCATATTGTGCTGGAGGTGGTGGTTCAGGGTGAATAAATCAAGCGCTCGTACCTGATAGGCAGTCCTAACTTCCCTTAAACTCACCATACCTCTCGGTGTAAACAAACATGGCCGGACTTCTTTACTCCAAGTGTCATATTTACCTTTTGTTTGAGTTTTTCTTACCTCCACTTAAATGTACATTTAAAAAAATATTGACATAAAAAGGTTACTGTTATTGGTTTTGAATAGCAGGATGTTATCAGCTTGGAAAAAAAATAACATGCGTCTCTAACCCTGAGACTGGAAGGTCGTGAGTTCAACCCCCGGCCGAGTCATACCAAAGACTATACAAATGGGACCCATTGCCTCCCTGCTTGGCACTCAGCATCAAGAGTTGGAATTGGGGGTTAAATCACCAAAATAATACCCGAGCGTGGCCACCGCTGTTGCTCACTGCTCCCCTCACCTCCCAGGGAGTGAACATGGGGATGCGTCAAATGCAGAGGATAATTTTACCAAACCTAGTGTGTGTGTGTGACTATCGTTGGGACTTTAACTTTAACTTACCATATTATCTGGACTATAAGCCGCTACTTTTTTCCCAAGCTTTGAACCCTGCAGCTTATACAAAGGTGTGGCTAATCTATGTTTTTGTCTTCGCTAATGGCCATAATGTTGTGTATACAACAAACTTACATAGTAACACCAACACAGAGATTGAAAAGGTGTCTTATTGTTTGTGCTATTGCATCATCTTTTGGACAAGTTTGCTCACTGCAGGTGCTGCGGGTTGAAAGTCTACAGTATTTCCTTCTGTTTCGAGCCTTGAACCGGAAGTACAAGTGCCGTTCTAAGTGCCGTTCTGTCTGCTAGTCGTCAATAGCGTTTCTACTCGTATGGTTTCTTCATTCATGTTTGTAAGTTTTAAAATGTAAGTAAAAAAATTATACTTACTAATAGGGATGATACTCGAAACCGGTTTCCCCGGTTGTTTGATAAGAAAAGAACCGAGTCCTCGGACTCAAATCGCTTTTTGAGAACCGGTACCCGTTATCGAGACCACTATAGTAAAGGAAAAGAGTTGATTCTTTATTCGAATCTCGTCCTCACCAGAAATGCTCCGTGGGACATCACAAGAATTGACATCACGTAGCTCAGTCATTAGGCACAGATAGCGAAAGCAGGAAAACAATGGACGGGAAAAAGCGCTCCAAGGTGTAATAAAGTTCAAAACAAAAGCTATCATCCATCGAATAACTTTACTGAGAGATTTTAGCAGGGTAAAACACATGACGAACACTTTTACGACCAACCAGAAACATAGCAACCAGGCTAGCAACGCACCTCCTTTACGGCAGCTGTCACAACGTTCTTAAAACAACCGCAGCACATACATATATATACAACATATCTCCCTTTTTTAACTTTTGTTTTTCTTTCCTTGTAAACAAAAATCCCACTGTATATGTGTTGTCTGTCTAATTATAAATAATGCAGACGAGGCGTGTTGGCTGAGTTCTTGACGTTTACTTTCACAGCGTGGCAACATGCAACACTTTTCGGGGCTACCGTGCATGCTCGTAACTCCCGTTGCATGCTGGGTAGTGTAGTTGTTATATTCTCTCGCTCATAACATGTTTCCCCCTATAAAGAAATAATGTTAACTCAATAAAGTGTATTTCTTTTTTTAGCTTTAACTTTTCATTTTTTAGCATTGTAACCACATTTGCAAACAACTTTTCTCTTCATAGAATTTTCTTTCAATAAAGAAATAAAGTGCAAAAATGTCAAAGCATCATAACAAACAGTTATGTCAAATAGCAGCAGAAGTGCACTTTTTGGAGAGCTGTATTATTTTCAGTTTTGTGCCCAAGGGACTGATTTTATTTAAGACTATATTATTATTTATACATCTATAGTGATCACAGAGACAGCTTGTTTTTGTGTTACTGTATATATTTGTTTCTCTGAAAAATCCCACTTAATATACTTTGGGTAACAACAGTCAATATTTATTTATTTTATTTTATTTTTTTAGGTGGGTAACAGTCAATATTTATTAATTTATTAGATTTTATTGTTTTATTATATAATAAAAGTGAGCTTTTGTTAAACCAAATATTGTGTGTTTTTTTCCATATACAACAACCTATCTGGACTCGATAAGAGAATCGATAAGGAATCGGTTCGATAAGAGGATTCGATAATAGGCTCGAACTCGATAATTCCTTATCAAACATCATCCCTACTTACTAAACCGTTCCATGTGTGATGCTTGTGGGGGTGTTTTCATGCATATTTGTACATGCTATCAAGCTAGCATCGTTAGCATTAGTTAATTTGCTAACAGGCTTACAAGTGTCTGCGTTAGTATTATTAACTTAAGATGGCATTCTTTTTGTATTGTCTCCGTTTCACAAATTCCTCAGTAAATTCACCAGAACGTTACTGTGGAGTTATTGAGTCTGTTTAGCTGATTGGAGAGCTAGCTACCGCAGCTAGTGGGTCCATGAAGACGACTTCTGTTTTGTTTGATCAGCCATTTTACTGCCATGTCACAGCGCCGTTTGGAAACAATTAAGGTATTTAAATAAACAGTTACAAAATGTTTCTGTGTAAATAACTCATTTCACAATGTACAAACCCCATTTCCATATGAGTTGGGAAATTGTGTTAGATGTAAATATAAACTGAATACAATGATTTGCAAATTCTTTTCAACCCATATTCAATTGAATGCACTACAAAGACAACATATTTGATGTTCAAACTCATAAACTTTTTTTTTTTGCAAATAATAATTAACTTAGAATTTCATGGCTGCAACACGTCCCAAAGTAGTTGGGAAAGGGCATGTTCATTACTGTGTTACATGGCCTTTCCTTTTAACAACACTCAGTAAACGTTTGGGAACTGAGGAGACACATTTTTTAAGCTTCTCAGGTGGAATTATTTCCCATTCTTGCTTGATGTACAGCTTAAGTTGTTCAACAGTCCGGGGGTCTCCGTTGTGGTATTTTAGGCTTCATAATGCGCCACACATTTTCAATGGGAGACAGGTCTGGACTACAGGCAGGCCAGTCTAGTACCCGCACTCTTTTACTATGAAGCCACGTTGATGTAACACGTGGCTTGGCATTGTCTTGCTGAAATAAGTAGGGGCGTCCATGGTAACGTTGCTTGGATGGCAACATATGTTGCTCCAAAACCTGTATGTACCTTTCAGCATTAATGGCGCCTTCACAGATGTGTAAGTTACCCATGTCTTGGGCACTAATACACCCCCATACCATCACACATGCTGGCTTTTACACTTTGCACCTATAACAATCCGGATGGTTCTTTTCCTCTTTGGTCTGGAGGACACGACGTCCACAGTTTCCAAAAACAATTTTAAATGTGGACTCGTCAGACCACAGAACACTTTTCCACTTTGTATCAGTCCATCTTAGATGAGCTCAGGCCCAGCGAAGCCGACGGCGTTTCTGGGTGTTGTTGATAAACGGTTTTCGCCTTGCATAGGAGAGTTTTAACTTGCACTTTTAGATGTAGCGACCAACTGTAGTTACTGACAGTGGGTTTCTGAAGTGTTCCTGAGCCCATGTGGTGATATCCTTTACACACTGATGTCGCTTGTTGATGCAGTACAGCCTGAGGGATCAAAGGTCACGTGCTTAGCTGCTTACGTGCAGTGATTTCTCCAGATTCTCTGAACCCTTTGATGATATTACGGACCGTAGATGGTGAAATCCCTAAATTCCTTGCAATAGCTGGTTGAGAAAGGTTTTTCTTAAACTGTTCAACAATTACCCACGCATTTGTTGACAAAGTGGTGACCCTCGCCCCATCCTTGTTTGTGAATGACTGAGCATTTCATGGAATCTACTTTTATACCCAATCATGGCACCCACCTGTTCCCAATTTGCCTGTTCACCTGTGGGATGTTCCAAATAAGTGTTTGATGAGCATTCCTCAACTTTATCAGTATTTATTTCCACCTTTCCCAACTTCTTTGTCACGTGTTGCTGGCATCAAATTCTAAAGTTAATGATTATTTGCAAAAACATTTTTTTTTATCAGTTTGAACATCAAATATGTTGTCTTTGTAGCATATTCAACTGAATATGGGTTGAAAATGATTTGCAAATCATTGTATTCCGTTTATATTTACATCTAACACAATTTCCCAACTCATATGGAAACAGGGTTTGTATATATCTGCGGCTTATAGTCTGGTGTGGATGATATATGGAAAATTATTTGTTTCTTCTACAATTTAGTGGGAGCGGCTTATATCTCGTTGTGCTGTATAGTCCGGAAAATACAGTACAGTGTTTCCCATAAACTGCCAAGATACCTGTGGCGGTGGGGGCGTGGCTATGGGTGTGGTCACCATGACATCATCGAGTAATTTGCATAATTTACTACAATGATATGATTTACTCTAAAAAGGCTCAAAAAATGTATACTTACTAATTAATAATAACAGTTTTGTTTTAAACATCCATTCATCCATCCATCCATTTTACAATATAATTACAACACTTTATGTACATATTTATATACAGATTTGAACAATAAGTTATTCACTGAAATATATTTATTAATTGTGGTTCTTACAAAAAATATATCTTATAAAAATATAAAAGCTAAAATGTCTCTTAAAGCTCTGCCCCTTTAATTAGTGCATACTAAATAATTTAACTTTAGCCTACTACTACAACCATATTATTTACCAGCAACATAAAGTGAAACAGAGGCAGAGGTGTCCTGCCACAGTCAGTAACAAATAAACAGAAAACAGTAGTGGTGGTAAATAGACACAAAGCTTCATCAAACATCTGATCCACTGAACAAAGAGCTCCAAAAATCTTGATCCTACACTTCTCTTTTGTAAAGTAAATCTGAACAGCCGATATGGGCATCTACATCAACTATATGATTTGCCTGAGAAGCTGGACAGGACAAAAAAAAAACTTTTTGTGGCGGCCTTAATTCTTTCGTCGAGGGCCGCGACAAATAAGTGAATGTGTGGGAAACACTGCAGTAAATAACAATAATACAGCTTTTAGGAAACCAAACAATAGGTTTTCTTTTGCCAAGGAAAGTATATTGCTTGTCTGGTTTTCATATCATTACATCCATACTAAATGTAAAAAATGTATCCTTCCACAACCACGGCACCTTTGATAACCTGAGGAAGTGCTGAAATGTGTTGAACTAAGGAGGAAGCAAAACAAGGGACTGATCACACTTGTTTGTATGAGGGGAAGCGTGTGAACGTGTTCCAACCTTAAAAACCAAGCTTGGTCACTCCTCCCACTCCAAACCCTCTCACCTAGCTTGATGTGCACTTCCAAAATAATTAAACCCCTATGATTGCTGTAATGAGCTGTGTACCGCTAGAAAAGACGGAGTCTCTCACTTCGGAAATCATTGGTGGGCTGCAGTTTGCCCGCCCCTGCTCTACAGATATCGTCTGTATTACTCCCAGCGAGAGACAAAAAGAAGGAAATTGTTAGGTGAAATCTGCCAAGCGTCATCATCGGTGTGTTTCGCTCTGATCTGAGTTGCTCTCAGGGTCATTTCTGTGTGCTGTGTGTCGCTTCAGGTACGCAAAGAACCTGAGAAGGAAAGTATTATATTAATAGGTTGAAGCCAGCTATGAAACTGTAAAATGAAGGTCACAGACTCCAGAAATCCTTGCCTGCTGAGTGAGTCGGCTTGATAAGTATTTTGTATGCGAAACTGCAGCAATTTGCTTCCATAGTCCACAATGATAGAGTTTATATATTTATTTGTGCTTGGTTTGAAAGAATACTACAATTATCTTGGGATTTATACCTAATAAAAATGGGCCCCATTACCTCCCTGCTTGGCAATCAGCATCAGGGGTTGGAATTGGGGGTTAAATCACCAAAATGATTACCGAGCGCAGCCATCCCAGGGGTGGAACCAGGGGATGGGTCAAATGCAGAGGGTAATTTCACCACACCTAGTGTGTGTGACTATCAGTGGTACTTTAACTTTATATATTTTACAATCTATACATTTACAATGAACATTACACATACCCAATATCAGATCACAGTCATAAAGAATGAACAAGGCAAATAGAGATGGGCAATATGGCCTAAACTCTGTATTGTAAAATATATTGCAACCTCCTGCGATAACGATATCCAAATGATAATAAAAAGCATTTCAAAATTAGAATTTTGCTGAAGACGTATATTGTAACATATTGCATCATTTTCGGTTGTATTATTTTCTCAAAACTATTATTAATCTACTAGTTAATTTGCTGGTAATAGTTGCTTACTTTCTGCCGTAACATGTTTATATCTACACTATTGTTCAAATGTAATAAGCACTTATTCTCCTGTGGTTTCAATTCTTTACATATGTTTTGGGCAATACATTTGGGTTTTGATCCAATACAAAATTAGTTACAGGGGCAGAATTAGTCATACTAATGTTGATACTGATAGATCATTGAATGATTCCAATTTTAATTGCAATTCTAATTTAACAAAAACAGATGATGGTGGTGTTACAATATCAATTAAATAATTAAAATATTTCCTATTGTTGGCTTAGATTTTTTAATCTTTTGGTTTTTGCCCTTAAAGGCCTCCTGTTTCCAGGGACTTACTTACCCGGCTGACAAGTGGCCTGGCTCCCCTAAGCTAATAATGACCACTTCCATCATTACAGCAAATAAACTGCATTCCTTAGTACTTTACCAAAAAATTATCACGTACTTTATCACTGGAGGACGAGACTAAACATGTTTCACACCGAGCGCAAGCCAGGAGCAGGCACGCTAATATCTAATAAGATAACAAGGTACAACAGCAAAAGTAAGCAGTTATTTACATGAAATTAAGTAGATCACATTAGATTAAACTTGTCAAAAATTGTTTTCATTCAGAGCCATATCACAGTTAAGGTTGCAGGGCCGCTTGTAAAAGTGAATAATATATGAATATAAATGTATATGTATGAATACATGTTCAGTATATAATTGCCTATGCATATGAATATTATATCTTTTTATATGCTGTACAAAAAAAATCTTTAGATTTTACTGCAAAAAACACAATTTTACCGTAAAACTTGCAGTGTTTTTTACAGCAGGTTGTTACGGTAAATGGAATGGAAAAACAGTGCCACTGTTTTTTTACGGTAAATTTCATGCAGCTGAGCTGCCAGTTTTTTTTTTACCGTAAAATCCATGGTTATTGTTTTTATAGTGTATTACTGTAAATGGAAAAACGATACCAAAGTTGTTTTTACGGTAAAATAAAAAAACTGGCAGCTCAGTCGCCAGAATTTTACTATAAAATCTATTGTCATTTTTACAGTGTGCAATTTGATGGATAACATGCTTTGAAATCATACTCTCAGTCATAAATCATAAATAGCAGATATTTAAGTAATTATTTGTATTTTGATATATAATGTATGATAATATATAATAATGTTTTTTGGCATGTATTTATGTATAATATTTGTTGCATTATTAGATAATATTAAAGTTCAAAATATATGCAATTGCATGCAGTACACATATTTTTTTAATGCCAAAATGGAAAAAACAAATACATTTAGTAGGAAAAGATAAAGTACTTTATTAATGCATATTATTTTTAGGCTTTCGCGAGCTTTTGCTGCTGTGAAAATCGCAACATTCAGGGGGGGTGTGTCTTTACAAGACATTAGGGTCTTCTTAACCTGTCCCGCACATGTTTTTGCTTTACATTGTATATTGTTCTTTCTCTCTCTCTCTGTGCGAAAAAAAATAAGACATTTTGAAAAGCCCCCGGGCCTTGAGTTTGACACACGTGGTCTAGAGAGAGGATAAACATGATAATATGAGAACAACTTTTCGCATGTCAGGATTGTCACAGTTAGTACACGGCACATAAGAAGAGGGCGGATCGATCCATAGATTGGTGGTGTCGATACCAAGGGTACTATCAATATATGATTGCTACTAGTGTGATTAGGTGGATATTTTTAAATTCTCAAAATAATTTTTTGTTGTTTTTGGTAATGTTTACAAATTCAGGGAATAATTCCCTGGACACAGGAGGACTTTGATGGCAAAAATCAAAGGATTTAAATGAATAGTAGATAGTGAATCCCTTAAGGGTGACGGTGTCACACCGCGGTGAGGGATGTCTTGTCTTGGTTTCTTCTGTCTTGTGAATTGCATGTTTTACTTTGAAAAGTAACTCCTCTCGTGTCAGATCACTTGCCCTTCCTTTTGTGTCATCAGTCTGACGTCATTCCTGACCCCTGATTGTTTCCACCTGTTTCCCATTACCCTCATGTGTTTTATAAGCCCACGGCTCCCCTTGTTCTGTGCCAGATTGTCTCGTGTATTCGTGCCTCTCTATCTCCATGTCCATGTCCATGCCTTGCCTTGCCTTGCCTCGTCTTGTGCTTATATTCCTTGATCCTGAATTCCTTCGTTGCTATTTTGAGTTTTCCTTTTTTCCTCCTCAGCAGAGTGATTTTTTGTTATTTAGTTTATTCAGCCGAAGTGGTGAGTTATCAGTTTTTTCTTTCATTCTTTCCTCAAATTTTTGAGTGGAATTTTTTGTTAAACTTTATTAGATTAGATAAGAGAAGAATTTTTCATAGCCATTGTTTCTTCCTCCTGTTGGAGCGTTTTTGTGTTAATAAATTTTATAGCATATACGGCGCCAATCATAGTTCGTCTCTGTTTTTGTGTTCTCCTCCTTTCGGAGTGATTTTCGGTTGTTCCTATTTTTTGGAACCTTTTTCGCCGACTACTTTTTTGTTAAATAGATATTGTATTACCTTGACTCTGGAGGTGAAAGGAAGCTGTCAAAATAAAAGCCTGTCGCAGTATTCCCTACTCTGCATCTGAGTCCTATCCTTTTTACCAAGCCTGACAGACGGACAGCTGGGCAGCGCTTAAATAGCACCGACCTGCCCCCGTAGCCCCCACTCCCTCCCCTCTGTTGCATGTCTTGTGATTTTTTTGTAACTTGTTTATGTGGGCTATGGCTATTTAGGTTTTTTTCCTGGTCTCAGCCTGGACCCCCTCCCCGGTAGTCCAGCCTTAGACTGAATTTTTTTTTTTTCCTCACAATAAAGACAGAAGACAGTTTTAGTTGTACTTATTTTGTAACATTGACTTTGTTCTTCTCAAACAATTGTATGTAATAAATAAGGAACTAGTTCAAATGGTTTTAATATTGTTAAACTGCCAATAGTGCTCACCATAAATAAAGTGAACAATTTAAAGTTAATACAAGTGATTGGTATGTAAGGGTATTGGTATCGGCCGATCTCACTCATTGTGGATGATCGTTATCAGAATCAGCAGCATAAAACACTGATCAGAACATCCCTAAAGGTAACATGTATTTATCATTTTTAAAGATACTGTCTGGCCATAAAGATACTTTGAAAAATACAAAGTATCTTGTTCAGATAAAACTGTTGCTGATTACTGCAATGTTTCTCCAAATTTTTTCACCACGTATCACCTTAAAACTACCACCATAATGACCAACATTAAAAATATAGTAGCGTAGTAGTATTCATTAAACGAGGCAGAGTTTTAAAAAAAAATTATATTTAATATTTATGGCCACTGTAACATTACGGGTACACAGTTTGAACTGTAAAACGGTGTTTAAATATAGGAAAATAAAACACTGTACTTGAATCAAGTGATTATTTGGTGTATACCACTGCAGTAGATGAAGCCCGCATACCACAGTTTGAGAATTCCTGATCTACTGTATACAAATGCTTAAAAAGCTTTCATTGTTGCTTAGCTTACGCTTCCTTCTCTCTTTCGTGGAATTGGGGGTTGAATCACCATAAATGATTCCCGGGCGCGGCCACCGCTGCTGCCCACTGCTCCCCTCACCTGCCAGGGGGTGATCAAGGGTGATGGGTCAAATGCAGAGAATAATTTCGCCACACCTAGTGTGTGTGTGACAATGGTTGGTACTTTAACTTTTTAATTAGGCTAATCCTTTGGCTGCCAGCTGTACATTTACAAACCTCGAACAAGTAAATAATCAACGGTATGGTTGTCTCAGTTTTCTCAATAGGAGCAACTCAATAAGATGCTCCTGTTGTCTATAACAGCTTAAACTATGTAAGTGCCCTCCTTGACAACACATACATCAAAATATATGAACTAGTGTTGTGCAGTTCAGGAAAACAGCATCCACAAATCATCTTACCCAATAAACTGTCAAACATTAATAAATCATAATCCCGCCATACACAGAATACATCCATTGTCCCGACTCTTAATAAAAAATCTAAAAGGGCAACAACTGCACTAATGTAGTTCTTCTCAACATCTAAATATAGCATTCAGGCTCTTCGGGGGAAACAACATGCTATCTCTAAGGCTGGAATACCAAGTTTACTGCACAGGATGGAGATGCAGAAATCCAACCTGAAAAAAGAACTCTTGAAAATGTGCCTGGAACAGGAGGCGAGCAAAAACAGACTTGCAAACTGAAAAATGTGGTCCGTGATAACAAACAAGCAAACATTAATTTATGTATAAAAATAGTCAGACAGACACCAACATGCATCAATAATGAAGCCAAATAGACCAATAGAGCTAGCATCAGTCAACAATTGGAGAAAGGATAGTGGGTATAAATGAAATGAAATGTCCCTTATGGAATATAGACATCAGTAAGGAGAAGCTCCCAAAATATGCCTAATGAGAATCGTCCCCTGTAGGATAAGCCAACATTGCTTCCCTTTCAGATGTGCACAACATAGAAAAAGATACACAAACGCATTCAACTGTGTGCACTCAGTGGGATACAATGCAGTGAGTCATCAAATGAAACCAACCGGGCGACCGAAATGTCTAAAGTAAATGTTGTATTCTCAGAGATGATGCAGAAGAAACTTAGAAATGAGAACTCTTAATTTGTAGCAGATGTTTGAGAAAAACATCCATGCTACATAATCGTTCTGTCACACTGGCAATCGGCAATGCATCAATCGTTCACTTTCATAAAATCTATGTTTCTTTATGGGTTGCATCACTTTGCCTGGCTTCTTTATGGCTTTCTGTACTTCCTCGCTGCGCTTTCTTTCAGTCAGGCTTTCTCTGGGGTTATTTGAAAACACACCTGTTTGGGAAATGGAAAGGCTAAAACAGGGATAATGCTCCACTCATTGAACATTCACACAGCAGGAGTTTTGTGTGTGTGTGAAAACCTATTTTTGCAGCTCAGTAGTAGTAGAAACAGCTTCAAACCCACCATCAAATGACATGGCAAGATCTGAATGTACTGTATATATAAAGAAGGTCATAATGTGAGAGAACTAGTTTCCTGCAGGTCTCAATAGACTATTTTATTAGGCCTAGAATTAACCCTATTTTCACCTTCACCCTTGTATTTTGTAATGGTTAATAAAGCATTTGCATGAACTACCTTGTGCGATGAAACTTGTGCATCCAAAACAACATGATGACTTCCGGGTTGTACATGTTACATGCAAGTTCTATGGTGGATGTTTTACCAGCTGAGATGCAACAAAGAGGACACAAATTATATTGACAGCTTCACCAAACTATAATGTGCAATACGAAGGACCACAATATATATGTGGCAGTAGGTGCATAATTGTTGTATATATATAAATATACGACTATATCTTTTTTTTTTCATTTCACAAGCAAGCCTGTAAGTGCTTTTAGATGGGGGTGCCCAGAGCAGGACCCACTACACATAGAGAAGAACAATATGTGCTTTCATATTAGAGTGTCTGGGGTCTAAAGTGTTCAACAAGATGAGAAAACGTCACTAAATTTGTCACTACTCGCTTTTTTTTTAAAAAGACCATCTGGACGGCTCTAAATATAGCGACAAAGTCGCTAAGTTGGCAACACGGATCCCTTCTTATTCTCTGGCAACCATGTGTGTATGATGTGCGTAAAGAAACCATCTACTATTTGGAGTTGTCACGTCAAGCTAGACCAGGGGTCCCCAAACTTTTTGACTCTGGGGCCACATTGGGTTAAAAAAAATTTGGCCGGGGGCCGGGCATATTTATATATATATTAGGGGTGTAACGGTACGTGTATTTGTATTGAACCGTTTCGGTACGGGGGTTCGGTTTGGTTCGGTGGTATACTGAACGAGTTTCCACACGAACATATTAAGCTAAGCTAAAGTCTTAACAAGCTGCTCCGCTTCCTTCTGCCTGTCTCTTGTCAGTACACAGCACCCAGCATTGTCCCACCCACACAACCATCTGATTGGTTAGCCAATCAGCAGTGCGTATTCAGAGCGGTAACAGCCAATCAGCAGTGCGTATTCAGAGCGCATGTAGTCAGTGCTTAGCGTTTAGCAGGTAAGCATCAGGCATCAGACTCTCCCCAAATTATAATAAACACCTCCCAGTCAACTACTAGTAACATCACTACGAGCCTGTTGACCTTCTAGAAATATAAACTGCAGCTCAGCTCGCTCGCAGTCCTGGCTTGAGGTGAAGGCTAATTCGCTTTTAACGTAATGTTAGCTCATTTTGCGGTGTGTGTGTGTGCATGTGTGTTTGTGTGTGTGTGTGTTACGGACAGCAAAGCCCTGTCTGTCTGTTATTTCACTTTATGATTGAGCTGTGTTGAAGCAGCAAAAAAGGACATTATGTTAAAAGAAGAGTTTCTGTCTGATAGTTGATATAATAATGTAACTGCATCATTAAGCCTACATGAACTCCATGGTGTTCAGGGATGAATAGTCTCTCCTATTGCTATTGTACTATTTTGTCAGCTATAGTTACATTCAGTGGCGTGCGGTGAGGTTAATGTCTGGTGAGGCACGACTGCATCATCACAGTCAAATTTAAAAACATATGAACCTGCAGTGCAGGTGTACCTAATGTTGTGTCCCTGCGGTCGTTTCCGGCTCCTGCAGCGCGAGCATTGTTGTTTTTGCACTTTTTGGCTTCTTGTTAAGTGACTTTTTTTGGGTGGATTCGGTCTTGCACGTGGAGGGTTTGGGTGTGGGCTTTGGTTGGTGTGGCCGCGGCGCTCCCGTCGGGCAGTGCATTCTGCGGCGGAGGTGCTTGGCACCAGGAGGCGGGGCTATGATACGAGCCTCACACTGTGTGTCTCCGCAGCAGATTTATGATCGCTCAGCACTAAAAATACGTTACACACATACAGTTGTTGACAAAATACACTGTACATTATATACCTCAGCTAACTAAACTATGGAAATGTATAATATAATTCATATAGCAATACGGTCTCACTGCACAGCAGGCCAGCCGAGTTGCAATCCATGGTGAGGCACAAGTGCCTCAACTGGCTGCTGATCACCGCACCGTCTCTTCTCAGTATTTGAACGGCAAATGTAAAAATAAAAATAAAAATAATCTAAAACTGGCGAAGTTAAATGGAAAATAACTTTAGTATAATCACTGGATACATATAACAATTTAATTAATTTTTTTTTCTTTTTACTTTTTTTTTCTTTCCATGATGGCAGGTGAGGCCGTGCCTCCCCTGCCTCTAGTGACGGCACGCCACTGGTTACATTAATCATTAGTAATGGAGAAGCCTAGTGTTGAATGGCAGGGTCCCTGCTATCACATGTTGATAAAAATATAACATTTACATAATAAAAATCAACTATAGGCTTCCCAAATGCTGTAATAAATTAAGTATGATGAGTTGACTTGAAACTGTTTAATGTTGCACTTTTTATATGTAGAAGAAAAGTTTTGTCATTTTATTTAATCTGATCAACAATTTGAGGCAGTTTAATGTGGATTAACATGGGCAGAATTATTATAGTGTTCCCAATGTTAAAAGTATAAAGCCATTGTTTACAAATTTGGTAAACAATGGCTTAACAAATATGTACATATACATATATATATATATATATATATATATACACATACATATATATATTAGGGGTGTAACGGTACACAAAAATTTCGGTTCGGTACATACCTCGGTTTAGAGGTCACGGTTCGGTTCATTTTCAGTACAGTAAGAAAACAACAAAATATAAATGTTTTGGTTATTTATTTACCAAATTTGTAAACAATGGCTTTATACTTTTAACATTGGGAACACTATAATAATTCTGCCCATGTTAATCCACATTAAACTGCCTCAAATTGTTGATCAGAATATATATATATATATGTACATATATATATATATATATATATATATATATATATATATATATATATATATATATATATATATATATATATATATATATATATATATATATATATATATATATATATATATATATATAGCGCGGTGATGTCACATTATCGATGGGAAAATGCATTTTTAAACAATATGAATCGCCTGAGTGGATAGGAAACACAGAGAGTAACAAGCTGTAGAAAACTGATTCGAAATGACAGATTAAAAAAAATAATAATAAAAAAAAAATATATATATATACAGGTATACTGTTTTTTTTTTTTTAACTTGGGACTTCCCGCGGGCCGTAGTTTTGGGACCCCTCAGCTAGACAGTCCCATTGTAATATGTTGATGAGGTAGCGTCAAATCAATTTGTGGCGGTTAGGGTCAATGTATGGGAAACATTGAGTCTTCCCCTTTGTAACTTGCATTATTTTGTTTCAGTTGATTCAAAATGTGATTTATCAGCAATCATCCACACAACACTAGGATTCATTAGTTATTCCGCTCATCCTTTTATGGTCAACGTTTTCAAATAGGAGAGAAAGGAAGAAAAAGCAGCTGAAGCAAGTGTAGAGGCTCGCTGCAGCTCTCGCTGTTCGTCACGGACATTGAGCGACATAAGTAAAGAGTCTCCAAACACAAATTCAGTCTCCAATAACCCCAGAAAAAGATGCTAAATTGGTTTCTAGTCGTTTTTAATAGAGAAAAAGTCACTAAAACGATTGGAGAAGTCTCTGGAAACTTGATAAATTCTCAACAAAGTGCAGCTGTGTTACTTCGTACTTGTGGTTAGTGTCCGCCCTGAGATCGGTAGGTCGTGACTTCAAACCTCGGCTGAGTCATACCAAAGACTATAAAATTGGGACCCATTACCTCCCTGCTTGGCACTCAGCATCAAGGGTTGGAATTGGGGGTTAAATCACCGAAATGATTCCCGAGCACGGCCACCGCTGCTGCTCACTGCTCCCCTCACATCCCAGGGGGTGGAACAAGGGGATGGGTCAAATGCACATGGTAATTTCACCACACCTATCAGTGGTACTTTAACTTGAAGTTTAAAAATAAACAGCAACAATTGAAAAATAGAGCAAAACTATCAAATAAAACATACGGTAGATTATTACTACTGTTTTTAAATTTATTCATAACATTTTATTTGCGTTTTTAATGAAAATATATGGATCATCGCCGATAATGCAAATTATATGATTATGTCATATTGACCCCCTCCCTTTGACACATGCCTACAGCAGAGAAGCAGGACAGCTAAAGTACCACTTCACTGTCCTCTGCCTTTCCTTTTCGCATCACTCTCTTCATCCGCCATTAGCCCATTTATTAGGGTGACGCCGCAAAACCATCAGGGATTTATCTGTGTTATCTATTATAAAGCCAAGGTGAAAACAGAACAGGCGCTGTCTATATTCAGCCAGGTAACTAACCTGAGCTGTGTTGAATCCTTAACATGCCAAGATGACCCACACACACACTATCCCTTCAGGCTGAATGGAATATTCTCTTGGGGAATTACGCATTATGAATAAGCGAGTGGCAATGATGAGTACAATTGTATGAATAGCAGCCTTTGTGCAGCAAACAGGCCTCCTTGTTGCACAGTAGCCAACTGCCAGCATGTAGGAAGAGTTTTTTTTCTAA
Source organism: Entelurus aequoreus (assembly GCF_033978785.1). Taxonomy (NCBI): domain Eukaryota; kingdom Metazoa; phylum Chordata; class Actinopteri; order Syngnathiformes; family Syngnathidae; genus Entelurus; species Entelurus aequoreus. The sequence goes on along the minus strand of NC_084749.1, from coordinate 35,066,989 downwards.
TGAGCTCAGAAGAACAACATAATGCTGATTACACTGCAAGGAAGAGAAGTACAACTCACAAAAACAGCCATTTTCATGGTGACAACTTTGACTTCCATTGTTTCTGGAGGTTTAATTAAAACGATACAAACTCTGATGTGCATCGTTGCTTCAACGCAAAATATGCTAGATTTAACACTGTCAGGATTCAGTTCAAACAAACTCATGCAATCGAAGGTTTCCAGTAAATTGTGGAGATAATAGTGTGTCACACCTATTTAAGTTAAAGTTAAAGTTATAGTATTTAGGGAACATCTCTGCGCTGCTGACCCATCTCCGCTTGGGATGGTTTCCTGCTGGCCCCACGATGGACTGGACTCTCACTATCATGTTGGATCCACTATGGACTGGACTCTCACTATTATGTTGGATCCACTATGGACTGGACTCTCACAATATTATGTCAGACCCACTCGACATCCATTGCATTCGGTCTCCCCTAGAGGGGGGGGTTACCCACATATGCGGTCCTCTCCAAGGTTTCTCATAGTCATTCACATCGACGTCCCACTGGGGTGAGTTTTTCCTTGCCCTTATGTGGGCTCTGTACTGAGGATGCCGTTGTGGCTTGTGCAGCCCTTTGAGACACTTGTGATTTAGGGCTATATAAATAAACATTGATTGATTGTATGAGTCCCAATGATAGACACACACACACACTAGGTGTGGTGAAATTATCCTCAGCATTTGACCCATCCCCATGATCAGCCCCTGGGAGGTGAGGGGAGCAGAGAGCAGCAGCGGTGGCCGCGCTCGGGAATCATTTTGGTGATTTAACCCCCAATTCTAACCCTTGAAGCTGAGTGGAGGCAATGGGTCCCATTTTTATAGTCGTTGGTATGACTAGGTTGGGGTTTGAACTCACGACCTCCCAGTCTCAGGGCGGACACTCTAACCACAAAGCCACTGAGCAGGTCAAAGGGATTGGTTATGGAGTATATTAACAGGAAAGGATTAGGGGCCTCATTTGATGTAGGTTTATGTGTACTAAAAGACGTGCAAACTTGATAGCACACGCAAAGCTGATCAACTAAACGTGTGCAAAGTGGAATGCGTCCGTTAAAGGGGAATTGCACTTTTTTGGGGGAATTTTGCCTATCTCATTATGAGACAATAACACATCTGTCTTTTTTTAGGATTTTGAAGATGATAAAAACGCTTGGAAGATGTGGCTAATGGGAGTCACCGGTGTATCTTTCAAAGCCCATTAAATCAACTTCAAAACCCTCCATTAATGTTTTATATACACTGCAAGTATATATATAAAGTAGTAGCAGACACGTTCATAACAATATGTTCAACATTTGCAGATTTTGGTCATTTTAAGCATTGCCGGAACTGATTTCCTCAGCGCATTTATTTCCAATTCCAGAGCAGCGCACTTCCGAACAAATGTGTTCCTACTTCTGTAAACAAACGCGTGTGTGTTTTCTAATCATTGAATACTTGGTAACAGAAAACAAAGATGACTATTTTTTGACAAATGAGGATTCACAACTTTATGTTTTTGAAGTTGAATATACGAAGGATGAAATACTGCTTCTATAAGCGAGCACAAAGGAAGGGTAAAACGTTGGAGCAGACGAAAACCGAGAGAGTGAGGTGAACGTGACTTTGACGCTGTAAATGTGGAACTTGGAGTCATGCTATTTCGACATAAATGGAGTGCTTACCCAAAATAAGGTGTTTGGATGTTTTTTTAGAGGCTCCCATAGTCTCCATTATAAGCAGACTTTTGAACGCATTTATTTACTTGTTAGATTGCATAAAAAATTTAAAAAATATGTGTGCTTGTCTTACATAGGTATTGTGAATGAAAAGTGCGGTTCCCCTTTAAGTGAGCAGAATAAGGCGTGCAATCCATTTTGCGTCTCTGTCTTCATTAATATGCTGATTAATATGCTGATCGTCAAAGCGCCCTCAATAATTGGGAGGAGAAGATGAAACTATATTATACAGCACATGCAATGTGATTTATCAACAAGCACTATTTAGCATTTTATTTAGCACGTCTGAAAAGTACGTGCAAACTGACACACACTCAGTGCTCGCGCTGCAAAGGCAGACAATTGACAGAAAATCTTTCAAAAAAAAAATCCTGTGTGGTAACATATTTGCATGGACTGTCAGAAATTTAAAATATTATAAATATTGTCTATTCAGCAACATCATTTCATAATTTTATAGCTGCGTGCTTGGTGACTTAAGGGGTTGATTAAAACAAATTCAATTCATGCGTTTGGTGTCCCGTTTTTTCATTTATAATACATATTATTAACATATCTCCTATATAAAAAAAATACTTCTTGAAGTATCCATCCATTTTCTATGCATTTTTTGTGTCTTGAAAACAGCAAGTGGTTCTGTTGTAGATTGACTGTGTCTAAAACGGCCATAAAAAGTAGTACCGTATTTTCCGCACCATAAGGCGCCCCGTGTTATTAGCCGCACGTTTAATGAACGGCATATTTCAAAACTTTGTTTACCTATTAGCCGCCCCGTGCTATTAGCCGCACCTACGCTACGCTAAAGGGAATGTCAACCAAACAGTCAGATAGGTCAGTCAAACTTTAATAATATATTACAAACCAGCGTTCTAACAACTCTGTTCACTCCCAAAATGTAATGTGCAAATGTGCAATCACAAAAATAGTAACACTCAAAATAGTGCAGAGCAATAGCAACATCAATAACTCAACGTTGCTCATACGTTAGTGTCACGCAACACACAAAATAAACATTTAAAGCTCACTTTCTGAAGTTATTACTCATCTACAAATTCCTTCGAATTCTTCTTCTTCGGTGTGCTTCACTTGTTTTTTGACACCATCGATGATGTGGACGCGCATGCAGTCATAGATCAACAGGGACGGCGCTGCGTGAAAAAAGTCACCCGGTGTCTTCGCGTAAACGTCTATCAACCACTCGCTCATCTTTTCTTTATCCATCCATCCCTTCGAGTTAGCTTTTATGATGACGCCGGCTCGAAAGTTCTCTTTTGGCAAGGTCTTCCTTTTGAATATCACCGTGGGTGGAAGTTTCTGGCCGTTAGCATGGCAAGCTAGAACCACAGTAGGACGACTTCTCATTCCCTGTGGTGCGAATATTCACCGTACATGCTCCCGTTGTATCCACAGTGCGGTTCACATGAATATCAAAAGTCAGTGGAACCTTGTACACGTGTCTCTTAGTAGGAGACATTTTGTTGTCTTTACGGAAACACACAAATGAAATTAAATATCCGCGAGCTTCTTCTTCTACGGGGGCGGGGGCTCACCTTGGCGGTTGCTTACAGTAGAAGAAGAAGCGCTTCCTCTTCTATGGGGGCGGTTGCTTACCGTAGAAGAAGAAGCGCTTCCTCTTTTACGGGGAAAAAAGATGGCGACTGTTTACCGTAGTTGCGAGACCTAAACCTTATGAAAATAAATATGAATATTAATCCATATATAAGGCGCACCGGGTTATTAGCCGCACTGTCTGCTTTTGACAAAAATTGTGGTTTTTAGGTGCGGCTTATGGTGCGGAAAATACGGTAGATGTCTCCTGCATGTTTGAAAACATAGCAAAATTCAGCAGGTAAAATTATAAATATATACACATGATAAAATTATTGTGCAGTAAATAATCGAGTGTCTCTGTGGTAATATCCCATATATATAGTACACGCAAAATCCTAACTTAAATAGGGAGGTCTGCACCACTTTTGAATATATGCCCACTAATAATATACGCAATTTTATAGATTGTACACGCTGTTTAGCACGTGGTATTTGGATCCTATAAATCGGGCCGATAAAGTGAAAGGGTTGCGATTGGCTCCATTTTGGGTCACTGCCTTGGGGGTTCCTTTTCAATTCTAATCACCACATTGCTAAAGTGAGACCATCAGAAATGATTCTGAACACTTTAGCAACACAATCAAATCAATTCTGCCACTTCAGCACAATTTGATAGCTGTGACCTAACCAATCTGTTGGATTATGTTATCCCCTGTTTGATGGGAAAGTGAGATCAATAAGCGGAGGAGCCAGTAATTATTGTGCATTAGGACATCATTTCTCCCATTTCCCCCCTGCCTCAATGGCAAGCAGAGGAAGATACCATTAATGACTGAGGCAGCTTTGATTCCCCGCGCCTTTAGAAGTGCAGCTTAAAGACGATCAATGCAGCATTTCCTCCTGACTCACTTAGCTCAGTGGATTGCAGACAGAAGCGAATGAATGGAAATGATGAACTTAAGCATGTTAGCGATATGATGTTGCAAGTGATAGCCTCTGTGTGATGACACTTAAATTAACTCTCTTAAAGGGGAACTACACTTTTTTGGAAATTTGCCTATCGTTCACAATCATTATGAGGGACAAGAAGACAAAAGGGTTTGATTTTTTTGCTTTCTAACATGTAAAAATCGGCTTGTTCTTGGTGGCTAGCAATGCAGCTAATGTGAGCAATCAATTCTACCTCTAAATCATTTTAAAAATGCCAACAATACTTAATTTACATTTCGTAACCTGTATAATAACCAAACTGTAGCGACATTGTTATTGTAAGAGCCAACACGGAGGAACTATTTTTCTAGCGTAGTAACACATTGGGATGCTTCGGTATTAGCTGTAAAAGCTAACTATGGAAAGAGATAAGCTTGCTTCTACGTCAGCATGAAACGCGTTTGACTCTGTATTGCACAACACTGCGATCTGTAGTGACTGAAAAACATGAACAATCATATTGCAGTATCTGTAAAGTATTAGTCCACATTTCATGTTTTGTTTGTACACAGCTAGCCAGACGGTGTATTTACAGGACTTTAGTTGTATAATACGCAGAATGTGCTGCGAGAGCTGTCTGTTTGGTACGTTTTTTTCCGGTTTATTTGGGTAAGCACTCCATTTATGTCAAAATAGCTTGGCTTCAAGTTCCACATTTATAGCGGCAAACTCACTTTTATCTCACTCTTTCGGCTTCTGTCTGCTCCAACGTCTCACCCTTCCTTCCTGCTGGCTGAAAGAAAGCAGTAGTCCATCTTCTGTATATTTAGCTTCAAAAAGATAAAGTTGTGAATCCTCGTTTGTCCAAAAATAGTCGTCTTAGTTGTTTATTACCAAGTCTGCCATGATTAGAAAACACACTCGTGTTTGATTCCGGAAGTAGGAACACACATGTTGCCAGAAGTCAGACGTGCGCTGCTATGGAAACGGAAATGCGTGGAAAAAATCAATCCGGGAAATGATTACTTTGATCAAAATACGGTAAATATTGAACATATTACATATTGTTATGAACGTGTCTATTACTACATTATATATACACTTTGAGTGTGTATATAAAATGTTGGAGGGTTTTGAAGTAGTTTTAGAGGGCTTTTAAAGGCCTACTGAAACCCACTACTACCGACCACGCAGTCTGATAGTTTATATATCAATGAGGAAATCTTAACATTGCAACACATGCCAATACGGCCGGGTTAGATTAGTAAAGTGCAATTTTAAATTTCCCGCGAAATATTCTGCTGAAAACGTCTCGGTATGATGACGTTTGCGCGTGACGTCACGGATTGTGCGGACATATTGTGGCCAGCTATTAAGTCGTCTGTTTTCATCGCAAAATTCCACAGTATTCTGGACATCTGTGTTGGTGAATCTTTTGCAATTTGTTTAATGAACAATGAAGACAGCTAAGAAGAAAGCTGTAGGTGGGATCGGTGTATTAGCGGCTGGCTGCAGCAACACAACCAGGAGGACTTTGAGTTGGATAGCAGACGCGCTACCGTGAGTACGCAGCTTTGGATTCCAAACATTTGATCGCTTGCCCGTACGTGCGTGCCGCTATGTGCATGTCACGTACGTAACTTTGGGGAAATATATGTGCTGTATGAACTTTACGGAGGTGAACGGTACTTTGGGCTGTGGGATTGAGTGTGTTGTGCGGGTGTTTGAGTTGTATTGGTGGGTTATATGGACGGGAGGGGGGAGGTGTTTGTTATGCAGATTCATTTGTGGCATATTAAATATAAGCCTGGTTGTGTTGTGGCTAATAGAGTATATATATATATGTCTTGTGTTTATTTACTGTTTTAGTCATTCCCAGCTGAATATCAGGTCCCACCCGCCTCTCACAGCATCTTCCCTATCTGAATCGCTTCCACTGACCTCTAATCCTTCACTCTCACTTTCCTCATCCACGAATCTTTCATCCTCGCTCAAAATAATGGGGTAATTGTCGCTTTCTCGGTCCGAATCGCTCTCGCTGCTGGTGGGAATGATTGTAAACAATGTGCAGATGTGAGGCGCTCCACAACCTGTGACGTCACGCTACTTCCGGTACAGGCAAGGCTTTTTTATCAGCGACCAAAAGTTGCGAACCTTATCGTCGATGTTCTCTACTAAATCCTTTCAGCAAAAATATGGCAATATCGCGAAATGATCAAGTATGACACATAGAATGGACCTGCTATCCCCGTTTAAATAAGAACATTTCATTTCAGTAGACCTTTAAGGCTACAACGGTGACTCGATCCCATTAGCCACATTTTCCAAGCGATTTTTTATCATCTTTAAAATCTTAAAAAATAAAACATACTTGTTCTTGTCTATCATAGTGATTGTGAAAAATAGGCAAAATTCCGGAAAAAAAGTGCAGTTTCCCTTTAAGACACAGATTTTAAAAGAAAAATCAGCCTATCCTTGGGTTGTCAATAGTATCGATAATTCAATAACAACTCGATACCAACTGGGGCTGCACCATAGATAACATAAATGATATACATTTGGCCAACGATAGATGTTTTAATACTATTTCTATATCGTGATAATGCATGTTGATGACACATTATAGCTGTGTCCCGCAAACTTGACAGCAACAAATGAACTAGTGCTGCATGCTCAACCAAATGTAGCATCCTTGCTTGCAACTAATGTCCCTCCAGACAGAGTGAAGCAAAGCCACTTCTAAATCAGCGATCCTTGCCTCCATGGCGGCAAATTAATTAATTAATATTAAGTGTCAACCCTAGAGGACGAGGAATAGTAAACATGTTACACTACACACTGTAGGTAGATCTGCTCAGACTTTGGACTCACCATCAGTACGAAGAAAACAGAGGTGATGCATCAACCTGCTCCTGGAGCCCCATACACTGAGCCCCTCGTCAGCGTAAATGGTGAAAACCTCAAAGCTGCTGAAAAGTTTGTCTACCTGGGTAGCACCTTGTCACGCGTGGGCAACATCGACGAGGAGGTCATGCATGGAAGTGTTGCATTCGGCCGACTCCGCAGTTCTGTCTGGGAGCTCAGAGGGCTTAGCCTACGGACCAAACTGAATGTCTACCGTGCTGTTGTCCTACCCGCCCTGCTGTATGCCTGTGAGACCTCAACTGTATACAGCCGGCATGCTAAACAGCTTAACGCCTTCCACCTGAGATCCCTAAGGAAGCTGCTCAACATCAGGTGGCAGGACAAGATTCCAGACACTGAGGTCCTCCACAGGGCCGAGATGAAGAGCATTTATGCCATCCTCAAGCGCTCCCAGCTGAGATGGGCTGGCCATGTCTGCCGCATGTCAGACGAACGCCTACCAAAAAGGCTCCTGTACGGTGAACTGCACCATGGAAACGCTTTAAGGACACCCTAAAGGCCAGTCTCAAGGGCTGTGGTCTGGACCCAGAGACCTGGGAAGCTGATGCCCAACATCGTTCCAACTGGCGCTCTGCAGTCTGGCATGGTGTAGCAAATTTCGAGGAAAAACGTATCCATGAAGCCGGACAGAAGCGACAGCTCCGCAAGACCAGAGACAGTTCCTCCCTCTCAGCCAGCCACCCCCCAGTCATAACCTGCCCTCACTGCAGCCGGTCTTTCCGCGCAAGGATTGGCCTCATCAGCCATCTTCGCACACACAAGTCAACGTGAAGTCCACTGGTCATCTTCGAAAACAAAGGATGAACATGAAAATGAAAAAAAAGGTAGATATGCTCACCGCAAAATAGAGCTCTTGTATATAAACAAATGTGGCTGTATCAATATAAATATTGACAGTAACGATACCAGATAAAGTATCAGTATATGATCGATACTACAGTCGATATTTTTTGTTATAACATTTTTTTATTGTTTACCAACTCTGTAAATAAGTTCCTGGACACAAGAGGGCTTAAAGGGCAAAAAACAAACAGAGCCAACAGTTGGAACTAATTTAAATATTTAATTGATATTGTTAGACCACCGTCCTGTGTTTTTGTTTGATTATAATTCTGAAATAAAATGTAAGAGAAAGGTAAAAAAAAACAGGATTCAAATTTAAAATATCTCAAATTACTTTCTCAAAAAATGTTTTCAGACACATCTCAGAAGATAACCCAGTGCTAAGTTTTTAATCTGCCATCTCCAGCTGTGGACTCTATTGTTAATGTTACCGTCCTGTTTACCCCATTGCATAGGTGTTCTTACAACACACTTCAGTCAGCAAGAAAGTCCAAGGACTGGTCAGCAGTGATTCTGTTCCTCAAATACAACGTGACCAAACACCTGACAAACAACAAAACAGGTAAGAACTGTGACAAAAACAAAAAGGCGAAAAATTAGATGAGAGCAGAAAGTGACTCCAGGTGTCCAGAGTCACAGAAAGGAAGTTGGTGGCAGCCTGTTTTTTTAAGTTGTTTTATGGGATAATAACCGTAGCCACCTTTTGACTTGGCAATAAATATGCTAAGGGAGGGTACTAGAAATTAAGAAAATAATTATTTTAGTGCTCCATTAATGTGTGTCATTGAAACATATTTTATTCATAGATATCAGGTATCAATGCACCAAACTATTTGCTGATGAGCTAGACTTTTTTTATTCTGATGTGAATTTTTCTCTATGTTGTGTCCACACTGCATTTTAAACGCCAAATGAAAATGTATATATTCTTGTTAAATAAATATAAATGATGTTTTAAAAAATATGTAAATATATTTTATATTGCATTCAAATCTACACTTACAACATACAATTATGACTGAGAAATTATAGATTTACTGTACATTTTTACAGCCAAATCTGCCAAATAACTGTTGTTTGTTAGGAAATACTAACTATGGAAGTAATAAACTATTCAAAAAGTCTGTGGGAAAATACAATCATTTAATTTCTACAATTATGATTAATATTTAAAAGTAGTATTATATTAAGAGCTGTCATATTATGGTTGCCTTATTTAGCAACATGAGAGGAAGAAAATATTATAGCACAACTGTCAGTATCATGCAGTGCACTTTTACGCCACTGTAAAACGATTTTTAAACCATTTAAAAAAATCATCATCTGTCCAACAATCTGTTATTGGAAACTAAGTTAATATTATGGTGACAGAGACCTTTTTCATACAACTCTTGTATTGGATCCTATCCCCTATCCCATTTCATTTATTTCGTCTCATCTGGAGGCGGTCAAGTAGCTAATGAGGAGATACTTCACACTGTATTCTTCAACATGTTTTTTGTATTTCTCCTGGCTTTGCCTAGCAACTACAAAAACGCCTAGTTTGTGCAATCAGACAAGATTAAAAAAGGACTGAGTGACACAATGTATTTCCCTTTACAATATCAATGACACTCAGGAAGAGGATATACATATACTGACTGTGCTCTGGTTACACTGAATGAAGTCTAAAAGCACAGATGCAATCAATGCAACAAGGTTCTGCACAAAGATGTCAGGCAGGCCAACACAAGAAGCATGCAAGCTGTGCTTTGTGCGTATTAAAATCTCTGGCCTATGCAATATTACGTTCTGCTATACAGTTTGATCAACTTCACAGATAGAATCACAAACTTGGAAACCCCCACAGGGCACAGAAACGGGGATTCAGAAATTAGAAGACTAGAAGCAAATATCAATTATCTGCACTGATTAAACCATTGAAATTGACGAATCTAGGGCAAGGTTATCACCACTGGCACAACAAATGTTTTATCACAATTTAAAGAGGTGTCAGTACAGCTATCTGCTGCCCGAAGGTCTCTGATATTTTATATCTCTCTGTGGATTTTTAATTAGATAAAGCGATATAACTCAGTTGGTAGAGTGGCCGTGCCAGCAACTTGAGGGTTACAGGTTCGATCCCCGCTTCCGCCATTCTAGTCACTGGCGTTGTGTCCTTGGGCAAGACACTTTACCCACCTGCTCCCAGTGCCACCCACACTGGTTTAAATGCAGCTTAGATATTGGGTTTCACTATGTAAAAGTGCTTTGAGTCACTAGAGAAAAGCGCTATATAAATATGCTTCACTTCACTAAAGGGCTGTCAAACTGTCTAACCATTGTTACACCCGTAGGACCCAAAACGGGCATTACATGTGTTACATACACTACCGTTCAAAAGTTTGGGGTCACATTGAAATGTCCTTATTTTTTAAGGAAAAGCACTGTACTTTTCAATGAAGATAACTTTAAACTAGTCTTAACTTTAAAGAAATACACTCTATACATTGCTAATGTGGTAAATGACTATTCTAGCTGCAAATGTCTGGTTTTTGGTGCAATATCTACATAGGTGTATAGAGGCCCATTTTCAGCAACTATAACTCCAGTGTTCTAATGGTACAATGTGTTTGCTCATTGGCTCAGAAGGCTAATTGATGATTAGAAAACCCTTGTGCAATCATGTTCACACATCTGAAAACAGTTTAGCTCGTTACAGAAGCTACAAAACTGACCTTCCTTTGAGCAGATTGAGTTTCTGGAGCATCACATTTGTGGGGTCAATTAAATGCTCAAAATGGCCAGAAAAAGAGAACTTTCATCTGAAACTCGACAGTCTATTCTTGTTCTTAGAAATGAAGGCTATTCCACAAAATTGTTTGGGTGACCCCAAACTTTTGAACGGTAGTGTATGAGTGCTTCATTTTCACCACTGAGTTTTCCAAGTTTTTTATATATATATATATATATATATATATATATATATATATATATATATATATATATATATATATATATATATATATATATATATATATATATATATATATATGTATGTATATATATATATATATATATATATATATATATATATATATATATATATATATATATATATATATAATTGTATTGTGTTTTTGATTGCAACATTGTTAGAATAGGATACAGACATAAAATGTACACCCTTTCTTTTAAGAACTCTTTTGGCCCCATTGACTCCCATTATAACTGCTATTGTTTAACAGACTGTAATCCTGGCCCCTTTAACCCCCATTATAACTGCTATTTTTTTAACAGACTGTAATCCTGGTGTATTACTATGTTTTTTCCATGAAAACCGAATGAATGTTGCCAGTTCAAAAAACAAGAAAATATTGTTTTGGTCTAATTGTGCCCCTTAACCATTAGACGGCACTAAAGAATCATGAGAATAATTCTCAGAGTTTTGATAAGCGTAAATTAGTTAAATTACCATTACAACCACTGAAATGCAATTAAAATTATTTGAGGCCGCCATATATAACATGGTACACATAAAAAAAAAATCTGCACAATTTACTGTAAAATACCGGCAACAGTGGTTGCCAGGAATACATCGTAAAAGATACATTAACAGGATATTACGGTATGTTGATATAATGTTAACCTGTTTACAAAAAAATATAGAATTTACGGTAAAATACTGGCAGATGTGGTTGCGAGGAATTCACCGTAAAACAAATTAGGACAAATTTTAGTGTTGCCAATCAGCCCATCTCCAGGTGCATGTCTTTAGAGGTGGGAGGAAGACGGAGTACCCGGAGAGAACCCACGCAATCACGGGGAGAACATGCAAATTCCGGGAATCGAACCGAAGACCTTTTCACTGTGAGGCACGATCGCTAAACCATTGCACCAATGTGTTTAATACTAGTATCAGCTAAATGTCTGTTTTTCTGGGACATGTGAGCGGTACACAAGCATTTAACTTGTTGTACAAGCTTGCACTGGACAACTCACAACATGGATTTCCGCAACATCTTCCTTCAAGTGAGCTAATAAAAATTAGCCTTAAATGCTCCGTATCTGTAAAATAACTGCTTGCAACCAGTTCCAACACACTTAAACACACACCGTGGTTCATTTCAATGCAGTTTACAATGAAGCACATAGACATTACCTCTCAATCTCTAACACAAACCCCTAAAACAATTAAGGTATGCTGTAAAATTAAATGAACAATCTGCAAAATCTTTAATTTAGACAGAATAATAGTACCGTACATGTTAAAGTATTTGCATGCTTGTAACAGTATTTGCAAATACATTGTACATTTTTTTTACATTTTCACAGTAAAATAATGGGTTTTCTAAATATTACAACCATAGTCATTAAGGTTATCTACTGTTTATTGGTTTGCAGGAATCCACTGCATTTACTACTGTCATAAACTATTTTTGATTTTACAGTGTTTTACTGTTGCTATTTGACAAATGCTTGCCATAGTTTTAACGGTCATTTTTTACAGTGCAGTATATAACAGACTTCCATCCATCCATTTACTACCGCTTGTCCCTTTTGGGGTCGCGGGGGGTGCTGGAGCTTATCTCAGCTGCATTCGGGCGGAAGGCGGAGTACACCAGACTTGTGTAAACTCAATAAACTCAACCAAGTCCAACCGGCTTTCTCTCTTATTCTAGCTCAATAGGCACTATAAAAACAATCTTTTTTGTTTTCTTGGCAAACTGTATCAAAATCAATGTTGCTGTGAATTATTGACCTATTCAATGCTGTAATTATCCAACTTAAAATATTCCACTCCGCAACTTATTTTTAAAAATATTTCATATTTTCTTATTGTAAAAAAAACCTGTTATTTTTTTACAAAAAGGCAAAAAAAAACAACAATGAAAACAATAAAACTTTATATCAATAGATAGATCTGAAATTGTTAAAATATTTCAAGCATTAAAAGTAAAAATATTTTAAAATATATTGCTGACTTATGACACTATTATGACCAGATGGCTTTTGGATCCTAAGAGTAAGTGTGCATTAGATTAACCATAGTGCAGATGAGAATCACTCAGGTTAATCATGATTAACACTAAATTGGCCTGAGTGTGTGAATGTGAATGCTTGTCTGTCTCTGTCTGTGTTGGCCCTGTGATGAGGTAGCGACTTGTCCATGGTGAACCCTGCCTTCCGCCCAATTGCAGCTGGGATAGGCTGCAGCCATCCCTCCAGCCCTCCTCCCCGACACCGTGAGGGACAAGCGATAGAAAAGGGATGGATGGATGAAATATTTATAATTGTGTTGTGTTGGGGACGGCGTGGCTCGGGTGGCAGAGCAGCCGTGCCAGCAACTTGAGGGTTCCAGGTTCGAGCCCAGCTTCCGCCATTCTAGTCACATCTGTTGTGTCCTTGGGCAAGACACTTCACCCTTGCTCCTGATGGGTCGTGGTTAGGGCCTTGCATGGCATCAGTGTGTGAATGGGTGAATGTGGAAATAGTGTCAAAGCGCTTTGAGTATCTTGAAGGTAGAAAAGCGCTATACAATTATAATCCATTTACCATTTCATTTTTGTCACTATAGTATGCTTCATTATGGTGCCTTGTACATTGCATCCTTAGATGCAACTTGCAAATAAATACCTTTGTAACGCCTATTGATGTCCTTGCTGAAATTAATCGGACGCTTCCAGAGAAATCCCACACTAACCAGCTAATATCAGTCAATTGTTCCGTCTTGGGGTTTCTTTGTCCAAACACTTCTCATCAAGAGGGTCAATAAGCTGTTTACATGACCAGTTCATACATTTCAAAATACTTCAAAGATTTTTTATTGTGTTTTCAAGTTGGTTTTGCAAGCAGAAAGCGTTGGAGTTGGAATTGGAGTTGGGCAATTGTGCCACTTTGTGCAATACATTTTCCAATTAAACATGTAAACAAAGTCTTCTGGGTTGACGCATTCATTTTGACAGCCCAAATTAGATCTGGCAGCTGTTGAGTCAAACCTCACTGATCGGCCACACTCCATGTGTGTCTGTGCTCTCAAATTGTTATGGAATTTTCCACATGATCAACAAAAGTTAATTGATTTGTCCTTTGGTCACACTGCAGCCACACAATAAATTACATCAAAATCAATTCACAACGTTCATGCTGGTAACAAACAAGTACATATGTACAACAATGTAATCCTGTGACTCCCCCTAGGTGGGCAGCGGGTATCATTGGGCAAGTAGGTCAAAGTAATATAATGCACTGGTTTGCTTTGGTTTAGCATCACATGTACAGTGCATGTTCAGTGTTTCCCATAAACTGCCAAGATACCTGTGGTGGTGGGGGCGTGGCTATGGGCGTGGTCACCATGACATCATCGAGTAATTTGCATAATTTACTACAATGATTTGATTTTCTCTAAAAAGGCTCAAAAAATGTATACTTACTAATTAATAATAACAGTTTTGTTTTAAACGTCCATCCATCCATTTTACAATATAATTACAACACTTTATGTACATATTTATATACAGATTTGAACAATAAGTTATTCACTGAAATATATTTATTAATTGTGGTTCTTACAAAAAATATATCTTATAAAATATAAAAGCTAAAATGTCTCAAAGCTCTGCCACTTTAATTAGTGCATACTAAATAATTTAACTTTAGCCTACTACTACAACCATATTATTTACCAGCAACATAAAGTGAAACAGAGGCAGAGGTGTCCTGCCACAGTCAGTAACAAATAAACAGAAAACAGTAGTGGTGGTAGATAGACACAGAGCTTCATCAAACATCTGATCCACTGAACAAAGAGCTCCAAAAATCTTGAACTTTAGACTGCCATCAGTTTTACTCCCTACACTTAACCATGTGTTTCCTACTGCCTGCAGACTTTGCACCCTTTGTTATATACACATGTTGTGTTTCTGATATAAATACACTACCGTTCAAAAGTTTGGGGTCACCCAAACATTTTTGTGGAATAGCCTTCATTTGTAAAAACAAGAATAGACTGTCGCGTTTCAGATGAAAGTTCTCTTTTTCTGGCCATTTTGAGCGTTTAATTGACCCCACAAATGTGATGCTCCAGAAACTCAATCTGCTCAAAGGAAGGTCAGTTTTGTAGCTTCTGTAATGAGCTAAACTGTTTTCAGATGTGTGAACATGATTGCACAAGGGTTTTCTAATCATCAATTAGCCTTCTGAGCCAATGAGCAAACACATTGTACCATTAGAACACTGGAGTGATAGTTGCTGGAAATGGGCCTCTATACACCTATGTAGATATTGCACCAAAAACCAGACATTTGCAGCTAGAATAGTCATTTACCACATTAGCAATGTATAGAGTGTATTTCTTTAAAGTTAAGATTAGTTTAAAGTTATCTTCATTGAAAAGTACAGTGCTTTTCCTTCAAAAATAAGGACATTTCAATGTGACCCCAAACTTTTGAACGGTAGTGTACATTTAATAAAGTCAAATACAAATAAGGCAAAAAGAGAAGTATCCTACACTTCTCTTTTGTAAAGTAAATCTGAACAGCCGATATGGGCATCTACATCAACTATATGATTTGCCTGAGAAGCTGGAGAGGACAAAAATAAAAATAAACAAAATATTTTTTTAATTTTATTTTTTTATTTTTTATTTTTTTATTTGTGGCGGACGTAATTCTTTCGTGGCGGGCCGCCACAAATAAATGAATGTGTGGGAAACCCTGATGTTAGTACCCCCACACTGTAATTTATCAGTATTAATACTAATCTACACTCACAGGACACTTTGTTTGGTAAAAAATAATAATTTTAAGGACTGGAGCATGACCAGTCAGCGTCACAGAAGAAAGTAATAACAAAGATGAAAATACAGTAAATAGAGAAATATTTTATCTTCTTTTGGTACCACAATTGTCAAGTAGTAAATTGGCACTGTCAGATGGCAGACTAAACCACACAAAATTAGCACTGGGGACATAAAATTAGCCTCGAATCGGCAAAAATGTACCTTTTATCAACAATTATGTGCGCAATAACAAGGCATCTGCAGTACAGCCATTGTGTTTAATAAAACACAGGGAATCTATTAAACTACTGTACGTTTACAACGCTTTGAACAACTACTTCACATTTTTGTAGCCGCAATAGGTTTGTAATAAACATAAGTGTTACTGGCTTGTTAGTTTGTTTGCTATCTTTAACTGCTAAGAAGCGTGTCAGTATTGCTTTGACTAATCAGGTAAGGTTAATAATCAGAGGTGGGTAGTAACACGCTACAGTACAATTACAATGTACAAAACCAACCAACCAACTTTTATTACCAATTGGTACCTGCTGTTGTTTATTTGGGATCTGCATAAGTCTCAAAAATATTAAATCAAACCGTGGAGGCATTACAGAGATATGTATAAAATAATCTTGTCTTCCTTCTTACTTCCGTCAAACGAGCCGTTTGGAATTTGCACAACCTGTGACGTCACCGGGTTATCCATATATAGTATAAATGTACCCAGAATGCCTTGCGCACGTCCTCCATGGACATACATCCTCCGCTGTTGCCATTTCTAATGCAAATTACACTTAAATCTGTCAGTAGACTCCTATGGAAGCACTAAAAACTACAACAAAGATGGCGCAGAAAAGACGCCATCAAAGTAGAGGGACGTAAATAAGACACATGCACAAAACAGCACATTCCGAAGAGACGGTCAAAAAGCATCTTGAAAATGGTCAGTAAAACATAATCTATGCAAAATTATGACCAAAGAACCACCATTACATGGTATGTAGACCATAAGGAAGTGTTTTAAATGTAGGAATAAAAATCATAATAGGACCTGTTTCATTAACTCTTTAGATCAATTGTACTTGTCAAAGTAGTTTTAATGCAAAATCTATGCAAAATGTTGACCAAAGAACCACCAGGACATGTTATGTAGACCACAAATACTTAATGTAGAAAAAAAAACGTAAGTACGAGTTAGATGATTATTGTTACTTCTACTTGAGTCAACCAAAAGTATCAGTACTCTTGGTGGAGTACAATTGTTGGCTACTCTACCCACCTCTGTTACTAATGCACTAATAATTTAAAAAAAGGCAAGGTCATATTGCAGAGGTTATGTTGAGTGACCACACATGCACCAAAGTTCTTAGTCCAGTGGGGTAATAAAACACATCTATGAAACGTGATATGGTATAGATATGAGTCAGATAGGATGAGAGATCCAAACAGAGACAGTAAGTCATTGGAGTACAACCATAGTCTTCACATTACATCAGCCCTTTCATTGAGTAGCGGTGGGAGGACACAGAGCTATTGGCTCAGTATGACTGCTGCGGAGTAAAAAAACAAGTCAGTGGGCTGTTTACCTTCTCAGCACCGCTTTGCCTTAGTCTGCAGTACTTTAAGTGACCCATGTGACAAGAAACCTGACTCAAACTGTTAGTGCTAAAGCAAATATAGGAAGGAAGGGTCCTGGCCAAAGTGACTATGCATGAGAGCAGATTTCTGCTTGACACATTTTTCACATGCATTTTGCCAACCGTAAAGTGCATTTAATAATACCAATAATCCATCCATCAATTTTCTACCGCTTGTCCCTTTATGCTTGTGTAGATTGGGGTCAGCAACCCGCGGCTCTAGCGGCTCTTTAGCGCCGTCCAAGTGGGTCCCTGGACCTCTTTCAGAGATGTGTGAAAATGACTTTAAGCACCCTAAGGATTGGCTGACACTTTCCGATCAGCGCAGGTGCAAGCAATCAGCTGCTCCTGTTGTGGCTGGCGGCAGACCAATGCTGTAGCGACACACAATACCTTATCCACTCAACGGATAAAATAACAAAACAGTAGGATGCAAAGACTTAAGTCAACATGACCATCATCTTTTTAGTTAGAGTTCCGTGCAGGGCCCACAGTTTGTTGACGGCACGATGTGCACTATAAACTCCTTTGTAAAAATGTGTGTTTTGACTTTTGTTGTTTGTTCTATTTTTTGTTATGCTTAAACCTAGCATGTTCACATTGGTTAAGTTTGTAGTTATGTTACCTTTAATTTGGTTATTGTGGTGTCATTTTGACAATTGTTTTGATTATATTATAATTGTAATATTTAAATGATGATAAATGAATGTGTTGTGGCAGTTGAGGATGTCACCAATGCGGTGGTTTGAGGAAACACACGGTTGCTTTTCCAAACACGTCTTTAATGGTGAACTGTTAACATGAGAACGCTAAACAGGAAGTGCTTAAAGATTAATGGCTCTGTAAAAACACTGAGACAAAGTCTAAGTTCATTGTAGGGCTTGGCGATATGAACGGAAAAGTATATCTGATATGTGTCTCGATATATTTTCCCGTGAAAGTATACATATAAAGATATTCATTCTTGAGCGAGATTCACTGAAATTGAACTGAATGACAACTGTACTGTAAACAGTCAGTGGCACTTTTATTAACCCCGTTAGTCAAGCTGGATATTAACAGCACAGAAAAGAAACTGTTTAAGTAGCGCAGAATTATATAACATAAATAAAATAGAAAAATATTCTTTCTACGTAAAATAAATAACATAGCTGTGCAAAAAATACATTTTTGGTAGCATTTCTCGTGCCAAATATGCCCGGCTTGGCAACTGGAGAACAGTTTGGATATGGGCTTACATGGTAAACAACTGAAATGAATGTTGCAGACGCATACATTTGTCCAAATGTGGCCAAGTAGACGCATTGTGGTTTTCCTGGACGTCGTCTAAATCGCTAAAAGAAAAATCGAAAGAAGAGAATCCCTCTGCTATCTTCCACTAGTTTTTAATATATAAATCGCTCTTCTCTCCTATGACTCTCTGGTCGTCATTTGGGATTTCTGTTGTGATTTCACTTCCTGGTTCGATGACCCGCCCTATCTTGCTACTGATTGGCCTAATCCAGTGGTTCTTAACCTTGTTGGAGCTACCGAACTTCACCGTTTTCATATGCGCATTCACCGAACCCTTCTTTAGTGAAAAATAAAATGTGTTTTTTTTTCTAATTCAAGACAAAGTTGTATGTTTTGTTTTTTTACTGGTGAACAAAATGAACCGTGCATGAACATCACCTTGTTCAAAGAACAAAACAAATCAGTGTGACTTCTGCTGTTGCCGTATCCATAATACGCCGATAGGGAGAAGTTTATATTTACACGATGAGTCGGGTGTGTCTTGACCTCTGCGGCGTAGGCTCCGCCGAACCCCTGAGGCCGACTCACCGAACCCCTAGGGTTCGATCAAACCCAGGTTAAGAACCACTGGCCTAATCTCAACCAATCGTGACTCATTATGGTAAACAACCAACCAATCATGGATGTTCTTATACGTGCAAGCACGTCTTAAAAGGAGGAAGGGGAGGGGTTTAGTAGCCTATGGAGGAGGAGCGGGGGAGAACAAGGAACACAACAAATAAGCGGCGTTTGGTCATTTTAACGTGAAGTAAATTACATCGATATTACGATATTTTCTTAATATTTTGTTTAAAAATATATATATCTATATATCTTACAAACTCCATATATCGCCCAGCCCTAGTTCATTGTGTACTTGATGGTGTTTTGAAACTGTACCAATTTTTTCCTCAAAATTTTCCACTAACTTGAAGTGTTTTGCCTATGATATTTTTTTTTTTTTTTTTTTTTTGTCATAAAAAAATAAAATCATGTGTGCTTACGGACTGTATCCCTGCAGACTGTATTGATCTATATTGATGTATAATATGAAATATTAATAACAGAAAGAAACAACTCTTTTGTGCGAATGAGTGTGAATGAGTGTAAATGGGGGAGGGAGGTTTTTTGGGTTGGTGCACTAATTGTAAGTGTGTATTGTGTTTTTTATGTTGATTTAACAAAAAAATAAAATATATATATATATATTTTAATTTCTTGTGCGGCCCGGTACTAATTGATCCACGGACCGGTACCGGGCCACGGCCCGGTGGTTGGGGACCACTGCCTTTTGGGGTGACGGGGGTGCTGGAGCCTATCCCAGCTGCACACGGGCGGATTTGCTTATGCAAAATTAAATACAATCAATATATCATTATCATGATAATGAAAATTAACCCACAATAACCCTGTGATTAATCTGATTAAAAAAAATGTTTGACAGCGCTAAAATTAATTTCAAGGAATACATTTCATCCTCCAACAAGCCTTCCTCAAGCACTAACAGGACTAAAACCAACATGTTGATATCATTATTTTACAAACATAATTTGGTTTATGAAAACAGCTTCCTAGAATATTTTTAAAAAAAAGCAAACTAATGTGTGTCAAAGGTCATGTGACTATCCCAGCACTACTAAAGAACTATGAACTGTTAACTAATTACAAAAAGGATAGTCTGCTCTCATGTCCACATCAGCTCATGGAGCCCAAACGGTACAGTCTAAAGATAAAAAACACAATGAGTAAAGTTATTGAAAGATTACTGGTATTTGCATTCATGCATTTTACACAATCTCATTTGACTGACCACAACAAGATGACATGTTTCCACAACACAGACTATCAACTGTGGCCTCAGAGAACACACAAACTAATTGGTGACGGTGAGGCTTGTATGTTTTTTTTCCTCATTTCTTATTTAAACACTGTAGGAAAAATCCAGGTTCGTTGTTTGTTATTATTTGAGAGAGAGGATCAAAGTCTTTCAAGACTACTGTGATGGGATTAGGGGGAAAACGTGGCGGCGGGAATGATCCTAGCTCGCTTCGGCTGAGGAAAATCCTTGCAGGCAGCACTAAAAAAATATCTCAGTTGGAGAAATTACCCATCTTTTCGACAGTGCTGGATGACGGACACTGACACATGTCATAGCTGCGATGATATCATGATGGAAATCCCACTGAAGCTAATACAGATCCCTTGTGAGTAACTCTACAGCCAAGTGGGGTAACACTTCTCAAGTGGGAAAAACTGTACTAGTGTAAAATATACTTCTAACTAGGGATGCACAAACAATCTAAAAAGGACACTAGACGTGTTGTAGTTATTTAAAAAAAAAATGTTTTTCTATTTTACTTAACCAGCTGTATCACACTGTGATTGTATTTCACGCTGGCACATGGTCAACACTTTCTCCGTGCTCTACCCATCCTCCAGCAAACCTCAGAGAGCGAGTTAGCTGTGCTGGCCTAAGCTCCGGCGAAGCTGTTGATTTTTTTTCCACTGTGGCTATATACCTTGTGGAATAAATTCATACTATTTGTTTCTCGGTATCATATTTTCCGGGCTATAGAACGCACTGGTATTTAGGCCGAACCCACCAAATTTTAGAAGAAATAAATATTTTTACATATATTAGCCGCACCGGACCATAAACCGCAGATATATACGACATTTAACGACGCTAGCTTGATTATATTACGATAGCACATACAATATGCATGAAAACACTCCTGCAGACATCACACATGGACGTTTTAGTCAGGATAAATAGTTTTAGTTATATTTAGGGATGTCCGATAATATCAGACTGCCGATATTATCGGCTGATAAATGCTTTGAAGGCCTACTGAAATTATTATTTTTTATTTAAACGGGAATAGCAGATCCATTCTATGTGTCATACTTGATCATTTCGCGATATTGCCATATTTTTGCTAAAAGGATTTAGTCGAGAAGTTCGCAACTTTTGCTCGCTGATAAAAAAAAAGCCTTGCCTGTACCGGAAGTAGCGTGACGTCACAGGAGCTAGTATTCCTCACAATTCCCCATTGTTTACAATGGAGCGAGAGAGATTCGGACCGAGAAAGTGACCATTACCCCATTAATTTGAGCGAGGATTGTCATGTCTGTGTTCATGTTTTTGTTTGGCCATGTGCTGTTTTGTTTTTTGGACACTTCCTTAGTTCCTGGTTTCACTTCCTGGTTTTGTTTGTCACCATAGCAACCATTAGTTTCACCTGTTCCACGTTTGGACTCACACACACCTGTCTCACGTTTTCACAGTCATGTCATGCACCTGTTCACAGTTAGTCACGCACCTGTTTTCACTTTTCATGTCACTATATAGGCTTTTCTGTTTCTGTTGTTCGTCCTGGCGACATCACCCATTCATGCCATGTCCACAGTTCCTTGTCACGTTAGTTCTTGTTTCATCTCTTGTCACGTAAGTTTTTGTTTGTTTAATGTTCATAGTTCTCCGCCATTGTGCGCGCCTTTTGTTTTCCTAGTCAAGTTTTTTACCTCCTCTGTGAGCGCCTTTTGTTTGTACCTTTTGTTTGAGTTTATAGTAATAATTAAACTATGTCTTTACCTGCACTCCACGTCCGTTCCAATTCTTTTGCACCACGGGAGAGCAAACCACGCCACAGACCGAGTTATGACAGATGTCGCCAGCACGAGAGCTCTCCCGCAAAAAAATGGGACAATTTTGACGAGGTAACGTGGGAGGTCCTGCGCGCCATGGAAGCCGAGACACTCCGCCATTCCCCCATGGAGCGCAGGGATCTCATGTGGGGTCCGACCGGCAAACTGGTGCCGATCAGCTCCCTTTGGTCCGAGGATGGCGCTGCGTCACCGCAGTCCCGGAAGCGCCGCTCCCAACGAAGGACGTCAGGGAGGGCTTCCACAAGCATTGGAAAGGACGCATCGTTCCCGCAAGCTCCTCCCCCTCCGGGCGGAAACGAGCTGCAGCCAGCCCGGCTTCCCCAGGACGACGTCACGCCGCTGCCAGTGGGTGACGTCATGGATTTTTTTTCCCTGAACTCTTTTTCTTGTCAGCCACATCCAACCAAAGACTCTAAATCCATGATTAAATATTACCAAGACATGTTTTTAGAAATCAGATCCTGTCAATCACAGTCACCCAATTTTCATGCCCCGCCCCCCAGGACTCATGCCACGCCCAAGTCAGAAATTTTTTTTTCACCCACAAAAGCCCAGGTGGGGGGGAACGAAAGACCTTTTGGACAATTTAGAGGGGAGGATTCTGCCCTCCTCCTGAACCCCCTCCGCCCACCCCAAAAGACGGTTCCAGACCGCGGGGAGCGCGTCTGGGATCCGCTCCTTGAGGGGGGGGCTAGGGCTGGGAATTGTTCAGGTGGGGTGGGTCAGCATCGTCACGCCAAGCCACAGCCTCCAGCACGACCCCCACCACCTGTCTTTCGACCTGCCAAGCCACAGCCACCAGCACGGCCGCCACCACCAGTTTTTCGACCATGCCAAGATCCACCTGCTCCACGCCCAGCTCCACGCCCAGCTCCACGCCAAGCGCCACCAGTACCTGCTCCACGCCAAGCGCCACCAGTACCTGCTCCACGCCAAGCGCCACCAGTACCTGCTCCACGCCAAGCGCCACCAGTACCTGCTCCACGCCAAGCGCCGCCAGTACCTGCTCCACGCCAAGCGCCGCCAGTACCTGCTCCACGCCAAGCGCCGCCAGTCGCAGCCCCACGCCGCCAAGCGCCGCCAGTCGCAGCCCCACGCCGCCAAGCGCCGCCAGTCGCAGCCCCACGCCGCCAAGTGCCGCCCGTGGCTGCCCCACGCCGCCAAGTGCCGCCCGTGGCTTCCCCACGCCGCCAAGTGCCGCCCGTGGCTGCCCCACGCCGCCAAGTGCCGCCCGTGGCTGCCCCACGCCGCCAAGTGCCGCCCGTGGCTGCCCCACGCCGCCAAGTGCCGCCCGTGGCTGCCCCACGCCGCCAAGTGCCGCCCGTGGCTGCCCCACGCCGCCAAGTGCCGCCCGTGGCTGCCCCACGCCGCCAAGTGCCGCCCGTGGCTGCCCCACGCCGCCAAGTGCCGCCCGTGGCTGCCCCACGCCGCCAAGTGCCGCCCGTGGCTGCCCCACGCCAAGACCAAAGCCAAGACCAAGACCCGCCAAGTGACCAAGACCAAGAACCGCCAAGTGACCAAGACCCGCCAAGTGACCAAGACCAAGACCCGCCAAGTGACCAAGACCAAGACCCGCCAAGTGACCAAGACCAAGAACCGCCAAGTGACCAAGACCCGCCAAGTGACCAAGACCAAGACCCGCCAAGTGACCAAGACCCGCCAAGTGACCAAGACCCGCCAAGTGACCAAGACCAAGACCCGCCAAGTGACCCAAACCAAGACCAAGTCCAAGCACCGCCACACCAAGACCAAGTCCAAGACCAACTACGCCAAGACCAAGACCAACCACGCCAAGTCCAAGACCAAGACCAACCACGCCAAGTCCAAGACCAAGTCCAAGACCAAGACCCAGACCCTCGCCAAGACCAAGACCCACGCCAAGACCAAGACCCTCGTCAAGACCCGCCACGCCAAGCTTCGCCGCCTGACGCACCACGCCAAGCTTCGCCGCCTGCCACGACAACGCGCCCACCTCCTCGTCGGCCAAGGATGTGGCCATTCCATGGGCGTCCGCCACGCCAGGTGCGCCGACCTCCTCGTCTGCCACGAATGTGGCCATTCCGAGGTCGCCCACCTCGTCAGGTACAGCGGCGGTCTACCCGCCGTCGCCACCTGACTCTGCCCCGGTGGATTCGGGGACACCTGGTCTGGCGACCCACCGCCATGTCCCCCTCCCCCCCTCCCATGACTCTTGATCCTGTTTTTTGTTTTTGGACATCTGGGATCTGTCCGTAAGGGGGGGGTTCTGTCATGTCTGTGTTCATGTTTTTGTTTGGCCATGTGCTGTTTTGTTTTTTGGACACTTCCTTAGTTCCTGGTTTCACTTCCTGGTTTTGTTTGTCACCATAGCAACCATTAGTTTCACCTGTTCCACGTTTGGACTCACACACACCTGTCTCACGTTTTCACAGTCATGTCATGCACCTGTTCACAGTTAGTCACGCACCTGTTTTCACTTTTCATGTCACTATATAGGCTTTTCTGTTTCTGTTGTTCGTCCTGGCGACATCACCCATTCATGCCATGTCCACAGTTCCTTGTCACGTTAGTTCTTGTTTCATCTCTTGTCACGTAAGTTTTTGTTTGTTTAATGTTCATAGTTCTCCGCCATTGTGCGCGCCTTTTGTTTTCCTAGTCAAGTTTTTTACCTCCTCTGTGAGCGCCTTTTGTTTGTACCTTTTGTTTGAGTTTATAGTAATAATTAAACTATGTCTTTACCTGCACTCCACGTCCGTTCCAATTCTTTTGCACCACGGGAGAGCAAACCACGCCACAGACCTAGTTATGACAAGGATGAAAGATTCGTAGATGAGGAACGTTACAGTGAAGGACTTGAGAGACAGTGATGGACGTATCTTTTTTCACTCTGACCGTAACTTAGGTACAAGCTGGCTCATTGGATTCCACACTCTCCTTTTTCTATTGTGGATCACGGATTTGTATTTTAAACCACCTCGGATACTATATCCTCTTGAAAATGAGAGTCGAGAACACGAAATGGACATTCAGTGCCTTTTATCTCCACGACAATACATCGGCGAAATGCTTTAGCTACGAGCTAACGTGATAGCATCGTGCTTTAACTGCATATAGAAACAAAAAAAATAGACCCCTGACTGGAAGGATAGATAGAAAATCAACAATACTATTAAACCGTGGACATGTAAATACACGGTTAATGCTTTCCAGGCTGGCGAAGGTTAACAATGCTGTGCTAACGACGCCATTGAAGCTAACTTAGCAACTTTGCAACCGGACCGCACAGAGCTATGCTAAAAACATTAGCTCTCCACCTACGCCAGCCAGCCCTCATCTGCTCATCAACACCCGTGCTCACCTGCGTTCCAGCGATCGGCAGAAGGACGAAGGACTTCACCCGATGCGTTTGGCGGCCCGGAGACGTAGGAAGTCAAGGTGAGGTCGGCGGCTAGCGCGTCTGCTCTCCAACAAAGTCCTCCTGGTTGTGTTGCTGTAGTCCGCTGCTAATACACCGATCCCACCTACAACTGTCTTCTTTGCAGCCTTCATTGTTCATTAAACAAATTGCAAAAGATGTCCAGAATACTGTGGAATTATGAAATGAAAACAGAGCTTTTTGTATAGGATTCTACGGGGTACCATAACTTCCGTTACTCTGACTTCGTCACGCCCATACGTCATCATACCGCGACGTTTCAGCCGGATATTTCCCGGGAAATTTTAAATGTCACTTTATAAGTTAACCCGGCCGTATTGGCATGTGTTGCAATGTTAAGATTTTGTCATTGATATATAAACTATCAGACTGCGTGGTCGGTAGTAGTGGGTTTCAGTAGGCCTTTAAAATTTAAAATCAGGAAATTATCGGTATCGGTTTCAAAAATATCGGTATCGGTTTCAAAAAGTAAAATCTATGACTTTTTAAAATGCTGCTGTGTACACGGACGTAGGAAGAAGTACAGAGCGCCAATAAACACAATCACATAAAATCTACGGCTTTTGACACACTCACAAGTGAATGCAAGGCATACTTGATCAACAACCATACAGGTCACACTGAGTATAGCCGTATAAACAACTTTAACACTGTTACAAATATGCGCCACACTGTGAACCCACACCAAACAAGAATGACAAACACATTCCGGGAGAACATCCGCACCGTAACACAACATAAACACAACAGAACAAATACCCAGAACCCCTTGCATCACTAACTCTTTCGGGACGCTACAATATACACCCCTTGCTACCCCCCCACCCCCCCACACCTTAACCCCGCCCACCTCAACCTCCTAATGCTCTCTCAAGGAGAGCATGTCCCAAATTCCAAGCTGCTGTTTTGAGGCATGTTAAAAAAAATAATGCACTTTGTGACTTAAATAATAAATATGGCGGTGCCATGTTGGCATTTTTTTTCATAACTTGGGTTGAAGTTGTTCTCTTATTTTGGAAAACCTTGTTACATTGTTTAATGCATCCAGCGGGGCATCACAAAAAAATTATGCATAATAATGTGTTAATTCCACAACTGTATATATCGGTATCGGTTGATATCGGTATCAGTAATTAAGAGTTGGACAATATCTCAATATCGGATATCGGCAAAAAAGCCATTATCGGACATCTCTAGTTATATTGCAAAACTTACAACCGTTGCTTGGAGTGATATATAAAGAGTCCTTTAAAGCAAAAACACTGTAGAAGAATAGTTGTCAAAACGAGATGTACTCCCGGTTCAAGGCACGAAACAGGAAGTACATTTTCAACCTGTAGCACCTGCAATGAGCGAACACTTTCAAAAGATGGCGCCATAGCACAAACAATAACCCATCTTTTCAGTGTCTATGTCTGTGTTTTATGAAAATTATTTGTTAAATACAATACTGGCCGTTAGCAAAAAAAAATCCATTAATTAGCCGCGCCAACCGCAGGGTTTTAAAAAGTAAGGGCTTGTAGTTCAGAAAATACGGTTGTTTGTTTATTTTGTTACAATTGTATTTACTATGAAAAGTTAGGCCTCGGCCGATATTCGGTAAGTAAATTAACCGAACGATACATTTTTAAAAAGTCGGTAATTTTTCCAGCGTCGACAACTGCCATGTACGTTTATGATTATGGGCTTCAAGGGCATTCACTCTTTGCATCGGTTTCAGCAGCTGCACATGTTTGTGCCATAGGGGAATGAAAAGAAGGGCGTGAATCCTCTTGTCATTCATTAAGTGTCTTTGTCTTTCTGCGGAGAGGCAGGGGTCGCTAGCATCACACAGTGCAACAAGTTAGCCCGTGACGAAAACAGTAACGAACATGGGAAAAAAAATGATCACAAATCCATATACCACCGCACAAGTGTGGGGATATTTCAGTTTTAACCTCTTGGAACAATACAACACAGAGGAGCTTGTTTACCGAATTTGCGCGAGAATGGTGCCAACAAAAAAATCCAACATGACAAACTTTGAGGTCCACTTAAAAAGCAAGCGCCCGACTCAGTATTTCCAACTGGTGAAACACGTGCACATAAAGATGCAGAGCCTTTGTCCACACTCACTGAGGCGTTTGGTACACAAGGTCAGTGCAAACGAATTGCTGTTATAAAACTGAATCTGCAAGACTAAAGTGTTTTAATATATCTGCTTATAGTGTAGTGCAGTGTTTATATTGTGTTTGTCAAATGTGTTTGTCAATTCTTTATTTTAGGCATTTTATTTATTATTTTGGTTGTGTATAATTGAGGGTCACCCAACCCCTCCTTAACACAGACAGAACCTATTTTATTGCTTTTGGTTGTGAGTTTTATTCAAGTGCAACATTTTCACAACAGACATTGTATATTTTATTTTTATTAGAGATGTCCGATAATGGCTTTTTTGCTGATATCCAATATTCCGATATTGTCCAACTCTTAATTACCGATTCCAATATCAATCGATACCGATATACAGTATACAGTCGTGGAATTAACACATTATTAAGGCTGCAGCTAACGATTATTTTTCTATCGATTAATCTATAGATTATTTTTTCCGATTAATCGGTTAATCTATAGATTTTTTTTTTTTTCGATTAATCTATAGATTTTTTTTTCCTTTTACCAATTATTTATTTATTCAAAATGAAGATGAAAAAATAAATGTAGGCCAGTTTTTTGAAAAGGCATGGCTTTTATTTACAAAAAAAAAGAAGTATGGCCACTCAGTCAACATTGACAACAACATGACAAAATATTCTGTAACAATGTAAACATTTAAAACTTTTAACATTTAACAAAATTAAAAGTAGCTTATTTGCTTTTTAATGTGCAAATATAAAAGTCAACATCCAGTGCAAATCTTAATATTTTGCAATAGGAGAAGCATTTCAAAAGTAAAAGTATTGCTTATTTTGCTTTAAAATGTGCAAAAATAAAGATAAACATCCAATACAAAAAAGTGCAAAACGAAATATTCTGTAACAACAGTGTAAACATTTCAACAAAAGTGAAAGTATTGCTTTTTTGCTAAAATGTGCAAAAATAAAGATAAACATCCAATACAAAAAAGTGCCAATCTAAATATTCTGGAGCACTGTAAACATTAAGTATTGCTTTTAAAATGTGCAAAATAAACATCCAGTCCAACACAGTACACAATAACCAATTCTACTCATTCCAGTGAGTGACTAACAGTTGTAATGAAGAAAGGTTAGCATGTCTACATGCTCTGGTTCTTTTCATGTTTACAATATTCCCAGCAGCTGAAAATAGGCGCTCAGAAGGGGTCGATGTGGCTGGAACTGAGAGGTAATAAGCCTTCACCTCAAGCCAGGACTGCGAGTGAGCTGAGCTGCAGTTTAAGTTTCTAGAAGGTCAACGGGCTCATAGTGATGTTACTAGTAGTTGACTGGGAGGTGTTTATTATCATTTGGGGAGAGTCCGCTGCCTGATGCTCACCTGCTAAACACCTATCTGCTCCACGCTGAAGCGCTGACTACATGCGCTCTGAATACGCACTGCTGATTGGCTGCTAACGCTCTGAATACGCACTGCTGATTGGCTGATAATGCTTTGTGTGTACCAATCAGATGGTTGTGTGGGTGGGACAATGCTGCGTGCTGAGACAGAAGCAGAAGGAGCAAAGCAGCTTGTTAACACTTTAGCTTAGAAACTCGTTCGGTACACCCCCGTACCGAACCGAAAGCCCCGTACCGAAACGGTTCAATACAAAACACGTACCGTTACACCCCTAGCAGATACAAATGACACATTCATGTTTTTGTGTAATGATGACAACGTATACTCGCGCGGACGATTGACTAGTTGATGGTTGATGGTTTTCTTTTCAAATGTTCGTTCATAGCCGTTGTGCTGCTATGATAGGCCATTTCCGCTCGACACAGTGTGCATACAACAACATTATTAGGCCGTGTATTGAAATACTCCCACACTTTTGACCACTTTTGGCGTGCTTTTTCCCCCTCGCTCGCACCGCTCGCATCGTCTGCTTTGATCGTCTGCTTTGCGCTTCGCCATGACGGTAGTGTGACGTAAATATGCGACGCGTCGACGCACAAAAACGGCGTCGACGTATTTACGTAACCGATGACATCGACAACGTCGACGCGTCGTTTCAGCCTTACACATTATTATGCCTAATTTTGTTGTGATGCTCCGCTGGATGCATTAAACAATGTAACAAGGTTTTCCAAAATAAATCAACTCAAGTTATGGAAAAAAATGCCAACATGGCACTGCCATATTTATTATTGAAGTCACAAAGTGCATTATTTTTTTTAACATGCCTCAAAACAGCAGCTTGGAATTTGGGACATGCTCTCCCTGAGAGAGCATGAGGAGGTTGAGATGGGCGGGGTTGAGGGGGTCGGGGTTGAGGTGTGGGGGGGTAGGGGGGTAGCGGGGTTGTATATTGTAGCGTCCCGGAAGAGTTAGTGCTGCAAGGGGTTCTGGGTATTTTTTCTGTTGTGTTACGGTGCGGATGTTCTCCCGAAACGTGTTTGTCATACTTGTTTGGTGTGGGTTCACAGTGTGGCGCATATTTGTAACAGTGTTAAAGATGTTTATACGGCCACCCTCAGTGTGACCTGTATGGCTGTTGACCAAGTATGCCTTGCACTTGTGTGTGTGAAAAGCTGTACATATTATGTGATTGGACCGGCACGCAAAGGCAGTGCCTTCAAGGCACACCCCCAATATTGTTGTCTGGGTGGAAATCGGGAGAAATTCAGGAGAATAGTTGCCCCGGGAGATTTTCGGGAGGGGCACTGATATTCGGGAGTCTCCCGGGAAAATCGGGAGGTTGGCAAGTATGACTGGGAGACGCAACTGCTCTGTACTTCTCCCTACGTCCGCGTACCACTCCGTACAGCGGCGTTTTAAAAAGTCATACATTTTACTTTTTGAAACCGATACCGATCATTTCCGATATTACATTTTAAAGCATTTATCGGCCATATATCGGCAGTCCGATATTATCGGACATCTCTAATTTTTATTATTTGTTTGTTTTACTTAACTTGGAGATTCAAAAGTGTACATTCCAATTACAAGGATAAAATATACAATGATTACACGTTTATTGCATTTGAAAGGGTATACTTGCAGTATTATTATGTATTATCATTACATCAGTGGTTTAATTTGGTCTCGAAATACTTTTGACAATAATATCGTTTATCAGCAATAGTTTGATGGTCATTATATTGTCGAGCAGAATGTGTTACCATAAAAAGTTTTGAAAATGATTAAAAATCAAGTCTCAGACTCAACATTAAACTCAACGTGTACAGCGAATCATAAGCAATAATCATTTGACTAGTTGACTAATCGAAATAATAATCAGACTAGTCGACTAATTGAAATAATAATCGCTGACGAGTCGACTATCAAAATAATCATTAGTTGCAGCCCTACTATCAGGTGAGCAAGCTTGCCCTGTTTTTGATGAGATTCACTCTTTTCATTTATATTTAGATAAAACCCACTCGCACCCATACACTTTATTTGGTACATTTGAACGTGATTGTGACAACAGCAGTATTAAAAAAAAAGTATTTATTTACTATAATAACTATAGCATTTAGTACGCGCTCAGCCCAGATAAGGTTAATTATTTTTTGGAAAGCTCAAAATACTTAAATTAATAGTGGAATGAGCTACATGCACACTCAACAATTACCACCTCTCCAAACATTAATTCAATTAGATACACTTTTAAAATGACTTCATTAGTCCTATTGGTCTACTGTAGTGTCTAGGAATATTTTTGCCTTGAATTAATAACATATTTTAGGATGCACCCTTAAGCAAACCCTCATAAGGTAGTCAGCATAATTTAGGTTATTGGGATTCACTATAGACACTGAAGACCATTAACACTATCTACTAGAGCATCAACAATTAGTCGATTAAATCAATTTAAAAAAGCGTTGATTTATATTCTGTTGCTGTTTCTGTTTAATTAGTGTAGCTATCGTATTTTTCGAACTATAAGTCACTACTTTTTACCTACGCTTTTAACCCTGTGACTTATACAGTGCGGCTAATTAATGGATTTTTCTTCACTAAGGGCATTAATGTTTTATATTTAACAAATAGTTTCCAACACCGACAGAGACACTGAAAGGGTCTTGTTTGTGTTATGGTGCGATCTTTTGGACAAGTTTGTACTGCAGGTGCTGCGGGTTGAAAATTTACTTCCTGTTATGTGCCTTAAACCGGAAGTGAATTCCGTTTTGTCTACTATTTGTTAGAGATGTCCGATAATGGCGTTTTTGCCGAGTTAGTGCTGCAAGGGGTTCTGGGTATTTGTTCTGTTGCGTTTATGTTGTGTTACGGTGCGGGTGTTCTCCCGAAATGTGTTTGTCATTTTTGTTTGGTGTGGGTTCACAGTGTGGCGCATATTTGTAACAGTGTTAAAGTTGTTTATATGGTTACCCTCAGTGTGACCTGTATGGCTGTTGACCAAGTATGCATGCATTCACAGTGTCTTTAAGGTTTATTGGTGCTCTGTACTCCTCCCTACGTCCGTGTACCACTACGTACAGCGGCGTTTTAAAAAGTCATACATTTTACTTTTTGAAACCGATACAGATCATTTCCGATATTACATTTTTAAGCATTTATCGGACGATAATATCGGCAGCCCGATATTATCGGACATCTCTACTATTTGTCTATAGGGTTTATACTCAGAAGGATTCATCACTCCAAGCAACGTTTGTAAGTTTTGCAATATAACTAAAACAATTAATACTTACTAAACCATTCCATATGTGATGTCTGTAAGAGAGTTTTTTTAAGCATATTTGTATTTGCTATCGTAATGTACTCAAGCTAGCGTTGTTAGCATTAGCAAAAATGCTAACACATTTACAAGTGTCAGTGTTGGTATTCTTAACTTAACAAAGGCATTCTGTTTGTATTGTTTCAGTTTCGTAAATTCACCAAAACGTCACCGTGAACTTTTTGAGTCTGTTTAGCTTATTAGAGAGCTAGCTTGCGCAGCTAGTGGGTCCATGACGATGACTTCTGTTTTGTTTGATCAGGCGTTTTACTATCGTGTGACAGGCCCTGTTTGGAAACAATTAAGATATGTAGTAAATAAACACTTACAAAATCTTTCAAACCACTTATGCGGCTAATATATGTAAAACTATCTATTTATTTTAAAATTTGGTGGGTGCGGCTTGAATACCGCTTCGCTGTATAACCCGAAAAGTACGGTAATAAAAATTTATCAAATCCGGACTGCATGGAGTGCAGAGAACTGTTAATATGTGGACATAGTTTCTAAACGCTGCTGCAATAGAGCGCACATGAGAGCGGCGGTGTGTGGGGGCCATGATCATTATTTTATTAATGCACAGAATTTAAAAGTTACATTTCAATGTTGATGGTTTCCATTTATTAGAAAAAAAATAAAGATTATTGCAAGCAAAGTAATATTTGTGTATTTTAACTATTTTACCTAAAATACGCATTGAGGTTTTAAAATGTGTTTTATCCGATTATTTGATTCATCATATGTGCAGCCTTATCTACAATAATCACTATCACTTTACGATTCACTTTTTACAATGAAGCAATTCACACTTTTTGACCCTTAATAGTTTTTGTACTGTGACCTCAGGGACTGAGCAAATAATCAATACCAAACCAGCATTACAATCTAGAGCGCACATGACAACACTTGTTTCAAATCGGCAAAATACACAAACTGACTTATTCTTGATTCAAACAAGAGTGAATTTAATTTGAGGGCTAATTAAGGTGTAAATGAACTAAGAATAGGGAGTAAAACTGAACTCCATCCTTCAACCATCCTATAATACACACAGTACTGAGATACCTGTAACAATATTTTCTATTGTCTTGTACATACACACACAATTTGACCAGTGCATTTGGTCTCAGGCTGCATTTTTAACCACCAGTCCACGTGTCCCTCGAAAACAAAGTTGGCCCAACTTGACACTATATTGGAAAGTTCTCCACACGACGACATCAGTCTGCTCCTCCAGTCAGCAGCAGTCTTCTCGGGTTACCTCCAACAAGGCACTCGGCATCTGACAGCCCACTGCATCACTCTGTAGCAGCACTTGCTGGGAGCACAGAGCACACAGGAAAACTAGCCTCCGTACCTCAGACTAGACCTTGTGCAACATTGTTCTTTACAGAAAATAGCCTATTGTGCTATTGTTGCTGCAAGGAGAAACCTATGTTGAGTTGCAACATCCACGCGGACAAATCTATGTGAATGTGATGAGGTGTGTAAAACGCACACAGCAAGGACGTCACAAGGTTTGAAAATGTGCGTGTGTGTGTGTGTAGTGATGGGCTTTTTTCATGACATCAACATAAGCTTTATTTTTGTTTTCATTATTTGAAGAGCATTTGTCAGGACCTGGGTATAGCTCTCACGTTTCCTCCCTTGCCCTCTCTGCATGACTTATTCCAAAACAACAATGGAGTAATCTTCACAGTAAACCTAAAGCTAGGTAAACAATTAGTGACAACAACTCACAATTTGATCCGGGTAATGTTTTAATGCTAATGAGGTCTTTATCGTTTTTGAATAAAAAAAACACTGTGCCAACTTTAGCAGCTTTACCTTCGCTTAATAGAGAAGCAATGACGTGCAGAATCCAAGTTAATATTGCCATCAGGGGCAAGGCACCAAATTCTGTACACCCATACACAAAACTCCTAGAGGGACCCCTATCCCACCCTGAACCCAACGTTTCCGCGCCACACACACACTTGCTATGTTTACATGCACTAAAACCAGCTTTTAAAAACACATGTAAAAACCTGAATTAAGTTTTTGACATTTTAAACATGGGATTAACATGTAAATAAACCCCCTTAAATACTTTGTCTCTGTTTTTTTTTTTTTTTTTTAAGTCAGTTTTTAAACAAAAAATGCCATCAAACCACCACAATATTATTTTACTGAAATATTCATATAAACTGTTATTATTCACTTAAATATGTCAAATGTTCCTTAACATCAGACCATAAAGTAGAGATTACAGTATCTGATACACATAAAGGATTATCATCAGTGCATAATATGAACCATCATACAATATTGTTATTATCATTATATTATTCATCCACTATCCTACTGACTCCTTTGTTTTCCAAAATGTATTCGAGGGTCTTTGAATGCACTACAGTTATGTAATATGAGATGCAAAAGTGAAACTTAAAAATAACTTTCTCCTATACTGCCACAAGAAGTTAAGTTAAAGTTAAAGTGTCAATGATTGTCACACACACACACTAGGTGTGGCGAAATTATTCTCTGCATTTGACCCATCACCCTTGATCACCCCCTGGGAGGTGAGGGGAGCAGTGAGCAGCAGCGGTGGCCGCGCCCGGGAATAATTTTTGGTGATTTAACCCCCAATTCCAACCCTTGATGCTGAGTGCCAAACAGGGAGGTAATGGGTCCCTTTTTTATAGATACATAATATAAAAAATATGTTCTATCATCTCATTGTTGTTACAAAATGTAGGTGCTGTGTGTGAATGCCTAAAGGTGAGCTTTGATGACGTTATGACATCTGTGTTGGGTCAAGTGTTCCATGCTAGTTTACTGCTTTCCAAGTGGAACGAACCATTTTGTATTTTTGATAGGGAGTGTAGGTAGTTACACATTTTTAATTTGATTTAAACCACCTTATTACTGAACTTTCACGGGTATATTTATTATATATTAACGTTTTTGATGTAGTTTTTTTATTACTTACATATTTAAATGACAGAAAAATAATCTTCAAACTTTACAAACGCCCAGTGGACCCCTGTGCTTGGTACCCTGGATTAGATCCCCACTTCGACACCGTGATTGCCATGCTTATTTCCATGCTTAACTTGCACTGAACAGGAAGTCACTGTTTGCCAATTTATACTGTGTAACTAAACAAAGGTTTAGGGTTGTTGGGGAACTGCACTTTTTGGGGGGAATTTTACCTATCATTCACAATCCTTATGTAAAACAAGCACACTTTTTTTTCTTTTTTATGCATTCTAACTAGTAAATAAATGCAATCAAAAATCCACTTACAATGGAGGTAATGGGATTCCCTCTATTCTACCAAAAAGTCCCTTAAAAAAACATCCAAACACCTCCATCAAGATTTTGTTAAATATACGGCGGCGCATTAATTTCACAAACACATCACAACTTTCACTTTTTCCTTCAACAACAACTCATGCAGACTTCATGAGGGCCAACAGACATAATAAAACATCACTTGCTGTAAAATGTCTGTTCCCACTAGGATGCCGACTGTTAGGATGTTAATATATTACCATAAAGTACTATCTATCTATCTATCTATCTATCTATTTGGATGAAGAATGATTTATAATCCACGCAAAGAAAAAAGGGGGTGGAACTAAGCGTCTTCTCAGTATATGGCCACATCATTTTACTATCAAGGTAAAAGGCATGATTTATAATCTAGAATTAACTTTCACGAGCTCCTTAAAGTTCACTGTTTCTGTTAACGCACTTTTTGTGTCTTTTTACGCATTGAAATTAGGACGCAGATTTAAAAACATTTTTACCAAACATTTACTGTGGGACCCCATTTTGAAAATTCCTAGCACCAAGACTGAAGTTAGCATTTATAATAACAATATTGCTAATACTTGCTTAATATTCAGGTGACAAAATGTAAATCGAGTATTGTTGGTGCTTTTTGGGTAGTTATTTATTGGGTTTTAGGGTCGGAATAAACGCAACAGACGCAAGGACGTCATGGCTCCAATTGGCTTCATTGTAAGCGGACTTTCATTTACATTTATTTACAAGTTAGAATCCTTTTTTTTTAAATACATGTGGTCTTGCATAAGGATTGTGAATCATAGGCAAAGTTCCAAAAAAAGTCCACCACCTTTAAGGTTGCATATGATTATTTCAGTCAAATAACTTTTATTGTTACTTGTTTAGACGCATTCAACTCATATTTTTGCGAGTTTGTTATTTAGTGCATACCTCAACAATTTTTTTTACACAAAAAATATCACAAATTGGAGGGCTTTGGAAAAAAATTTTCTCAAATAGACAACAAATGACGTCCCTGTCACATAGTGTATACTGTATATATATACAGTGTATGTGTATACTGTACTTGGTGTCTGTCATCCAACCATCCAATAGTATAGCAACTTGGACTGTACTATACTGTACTTGGGTACTCTGGATGACATCATGAAGTTGATCAACCAGGAAAGGATGAAAGAGCTCTAATGACCACACAATAAAACCAAAACCTCGGTCCGAATAAAACCAAGCAAAGCCCATAAACGCAGTGGAAACCGTATGCTGTGAAGCCATGAGGGGATACACAACAACAGACAGCAGAAGGTCAAAGGCAGACTGTTGAAAAACATCCATTGAACAAAGTGAAGTAACGTTTATGACAACCTTTTTCCAAAACACAATATAGAATGTGAGTTATAACAGGATAATGCATACATTTATCATTTGTTTTCAAAACGGTTACAAAAAAATGGGACCCCAAACATTTACCGTGGGACCCCATTTTTATGACTTGATGGGGTCCGTGGGACCCCATTTTGAAAATTCCTAGCGCCAAGACAGAAGTTAGCGTTTATAATAACAGTATTGCTAATACTTGCTTAATATTCAGGTCACAAAATGTAAATCGAGTATTGTTGGCGCTTTTTGGATAGTTACCGTATTTTTCGGAGTATAAGTCGCTCCGGAGTATAAGTCGCACCGGCCGAAAATGCATAATAAAGAAGGAAAAAAACATATATAAGTCGCACTGGAGTATAAGTCGCATTTTTGGGGGAAATGTATTTGATAAAACCCAACACCAAGAATAGACATTTGAAAGGCAATTTAAAATAAATAAAGAATAGTGAACAACAGGCTGAATAAGTGTACGTTATATGACGCATAAATAACCAACTGAGAACGTGCCTGGTATGTTAACGTAACATATTATGGTAAGAGTCATTCAAATAACTATAACATATAGAACATGCTATACGTTTACCAAACAATTTGTCACTCCTAATCGCTAAATCCCATGAAATCTTATACGTCTAGTCTTACGTGAATATTATTTGATATTTTACGGTAATGTGTTAATAATTTCACACATAAGTCGCTCCTGAGCATAAGTCGCACCCCCGGCCAAACTATGAAAAAAAACTGCGACTTATAGTCCGAAAAATACGGTATTTATTGGATTTTAGGGTCGGAATAAACGCAACAGACGCAATGACGTCATAGCTCCAATTGGCTCCATTGTAAGCTGACTTTTATTTACAGTTATTTACAAATTAAAATGCTTTTTTTTTTTTTTTAAATACATGTGTTCTTGTCTATCGTAAAGATTGTGAATCATAGGCAAAGTTTAAAAAAAAGTCCATCCCCCTTAAGGTTGCTTATGATTATTTCAGTCAAATAACTTTTATTGTTACTTGTTTTGACGCATTCAACTCATATTTTTGCGAGTTTGTTATTTAGTGCATACCTCAACAATTTTTTTTACACAAAAAATATCACAATTTGGAGGGCTTTGGAAATTGTTTTCCTCAAATGTACTCGGTGTCTGTCATCCAACCATCCAAAAGCATATAGCAACTTGGACTGTACTATACTGTACTTGGGAAATCTCTGGATGACATCATGAAGTTGATCAACCAGGAAAGGATGAAAGAGCTCTAATGACCACACAATAAAACCAAAACCTCGGTCCGAATAAAACCAAGCAAAGCCCATAAACGCAGTGGAAACCGTATGCTGTGAAGCCATGAGGGGATACACAACAACAGACAGCAGAAGGTCAAAGGCAGACTGTTGAAAAACATCCATTGAACAAAGTGAAGTAACGTTTATGACAACCTTTTTCCAAAACACAATATAGAATGTGAGTTATAACAGGATAATGCATACATTTATCATTTGTTTTCAAAACGGTTACAAAAAAATGGGACCCCAAACATTTACCGTGGGCCCCAATTTTTATGACTTGATGGGGTCCGTGGGACCCCATTTTGAAAATTCCTAGCGCCAAGACAGAAGTTAGCGTTTATAATAACAGTATTGCTAATACTTGCTTAATATTCAGGTCACAAAATGTAAATCGAGTATTGTTGGCGCTTTTTGGATAGTTACCGTATTTTTCGGAGTATAAGTCGCTCCGGAGTATAAGTCGCACCGGCCGAAAATGCATAATAAAGAAGGAAAAAAACATATATAAGTCGCACTGGAGTATAAGTCGCATTTTTGGGGGAAATTTATTTGATAAAACCCAACACCAAGAATAGACATTTGAAAGGCAATTTAAAATAAATAAAGAATAGCGAACAACAGGCTGAATAAGTGTACGTTATATGACGCATAAATAACCAACTGAGAACGTGCCTGGTATGTTAACGTAACATATTATGGTAAGAGTCATTCAAATAACTATAACATATAGAACATGCTATACGTTTACCAAACAATTTGTCACTCCTAATCGCTAAATCCCATGAAATCTTATACGTCTAGTCTTACGTGAATATTATTTGATATTTTACGGTAATGTGTTAATAATTTCACACATAAGTCGCTCCTGAGTATAAGTCGCACCCCCGGCCAAACTATGAAAAAAAAACTGCGACTTATAGTCCGAAAAATACGGTATTTATTGGATTTTAGGGTCGGAATAAATGCAACAGACGCAATGACGTCATAGCTCCAATTGGCTCCATTGTAAGCTGACTTTTATTTACAGTTATTTACAAATTAGAATGCTTTTTTTTTTTAAAATACATGTGTTCTTGTCTATCGTAAAGATTGTGAATCATAGGCAAAGTTAAAAAAAAGTCCATCCCCCTTAAGGTTGCTTATGATTATTTCAGTCAAATAACTTTTATTGTTACTTGTTTTGACGCATTCAACTCATATTTTTGCGAGTTTGTTATTTAGTGCATACCTCAACAATTTTTTTTACACAAAAAATATCACAATTTGGAGGGCTTTGGAAATTGTTTTCCTCAAATGTACTCGGTGTCTGTCATCCAACCATCCAAAAGCATAGCAACTTGGACTGTACTATACTGTACTTGGGAAATCTCTGGATGACATCATGAAGTTGATCAACCAGGAAAGGATGAAAGAGCTCTAATGACCACACAATAAAACCAAAACCTCGGTCCGAATAAAACCAAGCAAAGCCCATAAACGCAGTGGAAACCGTATGCTGTGAAGCCATGAGGGGATACACAACAACAGACAGCAGAAGGTCAAAGGCAGACTGTTGAAAAACATCCATTGAACAAAGTGAAGTAACGTTTATGACAACCTTTTTCCAAAACACAATATAGAATGTGAGTTATAACAGGATAATGCATACATTTATCATTTGTTTTCAAAACGGTTACAAAAAAATGGGACCCCAAACATTTACCGTGGGACCCCATTTTTATGACTTAATGGGGTCCGTGGGAGCCCATTTTGAAAATTCCTAGCGCCAAGACAGAAGTTAGCGTTTATAATAACAGTATTGCTAATACTTGCTTAATATTCAGGTAACAAAATGTAAATGGAGTATTGTTGGCGCTTTTTGGATAGTTACCATATTTTTCGGAGTATAAGTCGCTCCGGAGTATAAGTCGCACCGGCCGAAAATGCATAATAAAGAAGGAAAAAAACATATATAAGTCGCACTGGAGTATAAGTCGCATTTTTGGGGGAAATTTATTTGATAAAACCCAACACCAAGAATAGACATTTGAAAGGCAATTTAAAATAAATAAAGAATAGTGAACAACAGGCTGAATAAGTGTACGTTATATGACGCATAAATAACCAACTGAGAACGTGCCTGGTATGTTAACGTAACATATTATGGTAAGAGTCATTCAAATAACTATAACATATAGAACATGCTATACGTTTACCAAACAATTTGTCACTCCTAATCGCTAAATCCCATGAAATCTTATACGTCTAGTCTCTTACGTGAATGAGCTAAATAATATTATTTGATATTTTACGGTAATGTGTTAATAATTTCACACATAAGTCGCTCCTGAGTATAAGTCGCACCCCCGGCCAAACTATGAAAAAAAACTGCGACTTATAGTCCGAAAAATACGGTATTTATTGGATTTTAGGGTCGGAATAAATGCAACAGACGCAATGACGTCATAGCTCCAATTGGCTCCATTGTAAGCTGACTTTTATTTACAGTTATTTACAAATTAGAATGCTTTTCTTTTTTTTTTTAATACATGTGTTCTTGTCTATCGTAAAGATTGTGAATCATAGGCAAAGTTAAAAAAAAAGTCCATCCCCCTTAAGGTTGCTTATGATTATTTCAGTCAAATAACTTTTATTGTTACTTGTTTTGACGCATTCAACTCATATTTTTGCGAGTTTGTTATTTTTTTTACACAAAAAATATCACAATTTGGAGGGCTTTGGAAATTGTTTTCCTCAAATGTACTCGGTGTCTGTCATCCAACCATCCAAAAGCATAGCAACTTGGACTGTACTATACTGTACTTGGGAAATCTCTGGATGACATCATGAAGTTGATCAACCAGGAAAGGATGAAAGAGCTCTAATGACCACACAATAAAACCAAAACCTCGGTCCGAATAAAACCAAGCAAAGCCCATAAACGCAGTGGAAACCGTATGCTGTGAAGCCATGAGGGGATACACAACAACAGACAGCAGAAGGTCAAAGGCAGACTGTTGCAAAACGTCCATTGAACAAAGTGTAAAGGGGACGTGTAAAGGTAAGTAGCGACACGAACAAGTGGAAGTCATTATTTATAGTCGTTTGGCCTGATCCGGTGCTAATTTTAGACAGCATGGTGCAGACAAAAGAAGGGTGCCTCATCTCTCTTCCAGCCGTCCCACAATCCACCTGCCCACTAGTTCCCTCGTCCCACTCACACTCACCCAGCACACCGGATGCGCTTTGCGGCGGGGAAGCGGACGACTCCGGCCTCTCCGCATCTCCCTGCTGCTGTGTTCGATGTCGGTGGCGGCCGCTCTCAGTTCCGTCGCCGGCCGCACCACCTCCACCACCACCACCACCACCACCACCACCGGCAGCGGCGGCTGCGCCAGGCGTCCCCGCGTCGGGCATGCTCTCTACCCGCGAGGGGCGACGCGAGATGTGGCTATTCTCCGGGATATCGAGCAGGGGTGTCGCATCTCAGGATGAGTGCGGAGCATGGGAACGGCGCGGCGGTCGACTTAAGGGTTCGATGAGGGTAGAAGTGAAGTGAAGGTTGTCTGAGAGGGTGCAGCAGTGGATCATCGCGGTGAGAGTGTGGAGCAGCAAGATGCGCGCTTTCGATGGAGAGAGACCCAGCAACGACTACAAGGGAGTCGGGGTGGGCGGATCGATCCTGATATCGATATTGATACCAGTAACTATCAGTATCCGTAATGATGTCAATATTTTTCAGGTCACTTTTCATATTGTGACATTGTTTATATGTGTGTGTATAATATTGTTTTCAAACTTAATGTATTAAAGGAGAGCCTCTGGTAGCTTTTGCTTTTGTTTACTTGTTTGTTTTGCGCTATAGACTTTATGGTGTTCAGCATAATGAAAGGAAATTATTGGGTTATTTTGTTGATATTGTTATGTTTTGTTTTATATTAAACCATCGCTATTCAACAAGCGGCCCTTGGGCCAAATACGAACCAGGAATGACACCATTCCCGTGTTTAGTTTAGTTCAAAACTTGGGAAACAAACATTTTTGAAGCAAATTTCTGAAAACAC
Organism: Entelurus aequoreus; assembly: GCF_033978785.1. Taxonomy (NCBI): domain Eukaryota; kingdom Metazoa; phylum Chordata; class Actinopteri; order Syngnathiformes; family Syngnathidae; genus Entelurus; species Entelurus aequoreus. Next base: position 35,024,377 of record NC_084749.1, on the reverse strand, counting down.
TAGAGTGATCCTGTGGTATTGAAACATTTAGACCTCTGTAAACACTTGATTTGATGTTTATTGAGTATGTCATAGTCAACTCCACCTTATACATGTACATATGTACGGGGGCGCCGAAGAGGGGGGGTAAAGGAGACGGATTCTAGGGGCCCATGATGGAGGGGGGCCCAGAGAGGCCCCTAATGATGATGAAATTATAATACAGGGGGCCCTGTAAAGATTCTTTTCATGGGGCCCAAAATCCCTAGCGGCGCCCCTGCATATGTATAAGGTGGATATGTACATGTATGTATACATTATTATTATGTCAGACCCACTCGACATCCATTGCTTTCGGTATCCCCTAGAGGGGGGGGGGGGGGGGGGGCGTTACCCACATATGCGGTCCTCTCCAAGGTTACTCATAGTCATTCACATCGACGTCCCACTGGGGTGAGTTTTCCTTGCCCTTATGTGGGCTCTGTACCGAGGATGTCGTTGTGGCTTGTACCGCCCTTTGAGACACTTGTGATTTAGGGCTATATAAATAAACATTGATTGATTGATTGACATAATATACATACATATATCCAGTGAACAATCTTGTGCTCAATGGCAATATTATTATTTCACAAAAAATAAAATAACATTTAATTAATAAAAGAAATTTAAATTAAATTAAACTAAACATATCTCAAAAGGGTAATGGGAAGAAGTATACACTTTTTGAACCCCCCCCCCCCCTTTTTTTTACATAGTTACTTGAACTAATATCCACTTTCCTCTGATCCACATTTTATTTAACACACTGGCAGATCCTTGCATTGACACACAGTATAAGCCTTGCTATCAAACATAAAACACTGGGGTCCAAACTTGTGATTTATATAACTTTGGAGTTCCTCAAGGCACCCCTTTAAGTCCTCTCCTTTTTGGCAAAAAACTAAATTGTGATTTATGGTGTTGCTGTAGCTTGTTTACTTCAGATGCAGTCAGTAGTCATTACAACTTCTTCAGTTTTACTAGTGGTGTTCCTCTCCTTTTCATCATTTATTCAACTGGTGACCCGTGAGTTCAGTTCAATAAACTTGTGAGAGACTCACATTTTTGCAGCAGATTCTTAAAAACACTTGAGTGCTGTCATTTGTTTAACTAGCTTTTTAGCTGAAGGTCCTTAAAAACAGCAGAGCGCTCCTGTAACGCTGACAAAATAAATAGACCAAAATCAAATGTCTACTATAGAGGACACTGATTCTCTGGAATATAGAAAATAAAAATAATAGTGAAGGAAGAAGTCCAGGCCTAAGGCCTTGAGTTTCTGGAAATGTGGCCCCCAAAACAATTTAGTGGAATATCCCTGCAGTAAACCCTCGTTTATCGCTGTTAATTGACTCCGGGCCTGACCGTGGTAAATCAATTTCTGTGAAGTAGGATTTATTATTCAAAGATTTCCATAGCTATAAGCGTAAACACCTGTCTCTGACCTTCTGAACAAGGGTTTGTCAGTAGAGAGCCCTCTAAACATGAAATAGCAACCACATTTACACTCGTTGAACTCATTATCGTAAGTTGAGCCAATCAGTAGTGACTATATTGAACAACATACTCGGATTGGTTTGGGCTCATCTTTGAGGCCAATACTAATGCAAATATTGATATTTTCGTTCATTTTGGCATTTGTATGGTTGAATATGCTCAAGTTATGTCCCCAAAACATAGAAAATGCTTTAAAAAAATTCAAAATCTACAGAAGAATATAGTGAGGCTGCAAATAGTGTTCAATAGATTTATATAAAACTTTTTTTTTTGCCTAAAATCTTTGTCCTGTGATTTATTTTGATCATAGTCATTGTCAACAAAATAAAAGCATCATCTAATGATTTTGAAACATTTCCAAGTAAAAAAGTATCGGTAACAGTATCGTCATAGCGACACTAGCCCTGTATTAACTTAGTCTCGGATCGATATCAACCTTTGCAGAATCGCCCTCCTCTCCGATGAAGTGACAAAGAGAAGGGGGAGGGGGCTGGGCCGCACTCACCTAGGAATAATTCACCACCACGTTAGCCTACACAGCATGTAATGGAAAAATGATGATGATTGACAGGGGAATCTCCTGATATGAAACAAAAATATCATGAACTATATTAATTACATCTAAAAATGCAACTTGGAGTCATACATACACTCAATGACTAATATTGCAAATATTCACATTTTAAGGGATGTCTGCAGACCTGGCCTCGCTCACGCTGATGGTAGTGATACAGTTTTATAATGATTATTATGAGATCCGTTTTCACCTTTTACAATGTACAATTAATGTCACAGCATCATTAGCATCCATCCATCCATTTTCTACCGCTTGTCCTTCTTAGAGTCGAAGGGGGGCCAAAGCCTATATCCTTACCAAACATTTGTTTTCAATTTACTGACAATCAATCATGCAGTGGGTACAATTTGCGGTATAGATATGCCTCTTATGACATAAGTCATTCATTTTCTACTGCTTATCCTTTTCGAGATTATTGGTGAGCTGGAGCTGATCCTAGTCGACTTTGTTTGATAGGTGGTATTCACCCTGGATCGGTCACTATAGTCAATAACAGGGCGCATATACAATCAGCCATTCACACACATTTATTGTATTTCTACACCAAGAATATTCAACTAAATTGGTATGGTCTATTCAGGTGTACTGGAGAGGAGGCTACGCCGGATAATCAAACCTCGGATTCGGGAGGAGCGGTGTGGTTTTCGTCCTGGTCGTGGAACTGTGGACCAGCTCTATGCTCTTGGCAGGGTCCTTGAGGGTGCATGGGAGTTTGCCCAACCAGTCTACGTGTGCTTTGTGGACTTGGAGAAGGCTTTCGACAGTGTCCCTCGGGAAGTCCTGTAGGGAGTGCTCAGAGAGTATAGGGTATCGGACTGTCTGATTGTGGCGGTCCGCTCCCTGTATGATCAGTGTCAAAGCTTGGTCCGCATTGCCGGCAGTAAGTCGGACCCGTTTTCAGTGAGGGTTGGACTCCGCCAAGGCTGTACTTTGTCACCAATTCTGTTCATAACTTTTATGGACAGAATTTCTAGGCGCAGTAAAGGCGTTGAGGGGATCCGGTTTGGTGGCTGCAGGATTAGGTCTGATGTGGTCCTGATGGCTTCACCTGGACAGGATCTTCAGCTCTCACTGGATCGGTTCGCAGCCGAGTGTGAAGCGTCTAGGATTAGAATCAGCACCTACAAGTCAGAAAAAGGGTGGCGTGCCATCTCCGGGTTGGGGAAGAGCTCTTGCCCCAAGTGGAGGAGTTCAAGTACCTCAGAGTCTTGTTCACGAGTGAGGGAAGAGTGGATTGTGAGATTGACAGGCAGATCGGTGCGACGTCTTCAGTAATGCGGACACTGTATCAATCCGTTATGCTAAAGAAGGAGCTGAGCCGGAAGGCAAAGCTCTCAATTTACCGGTCGATTTACGTTCCCATTCTCCATGAGTTTTGGGTTATGACCGAAAGGACAAGATCACGGGTACAAGCGGCCGAAATGAGTTTCTTCCCTTGGGTGGCAGGGCTCTCCCTTAGAGATGGGGTGAGAAGCTCTGTCATCCGGGAAGAGCTCAAAGTATAGCCGCTGCTCCTCCACATCGAGAGGAGCCAGATGAGGTGGTTCGGGCATCTGGTCAGGATGCGACCCGGATGCCTCCCCAGGGACGTGCTTTGGGCATGTCCGGGGAAGACCCAGGACACGTTGGGAAGACTATGTCTCCCGGCTGGCCTGGGAATGCCTCGGGATCCCTCAGGAGGAGCTTGAAAAAGTGGCTGGGGAGGGGGACGTCTAGGCTTCTCTGCTAAGGCTGCCTCCCCCGCGACCTGACCTTGGATAAGCGGGGAAAAAATGGATTGATGGACGGATGGATATTCAATTCAAAGTTGTTTTAGGGGCCACATTTCCAGAAATCTCCCGACCGAGGGCCTGACCTCTCCCTTTACTATTAGTCCTATTTTGTATATTCTGGAGAACCAGCGTCCTCTACAGTAGATGTTTTATTTTGGTCTATTTATTTTGTCAGAGTTACGGAGCGCTCTGCTTTCATTCATTGCTCCTTCTGCAAAACAATTGCCAAAGATCATCTCTGTGACAGCACTCTAGAGTTTTTAACAGTTTGCCGCAAAAATGTGAATCTCTCACAAGTTCATTGAACCGAACTGAACGCGCCACAAATTGTTTAGACAAATGATAAAAAAGAGAGGACTTGAAATTTAATCTTGAGGAACACCACTAGCATCCCAGCAGGCATACGACATTAAAACAACATTGAAAACTTGTTGAATTAGGTCCTGACGTTGAGCAACTCATACCTAAAGTTGAAACAACATGCTATGTTGGATTTTGACATTGATTTGACCATTGAATGATATTGAACCAATATCTTACAACACATATACAACGTTGAAACGAAACAATTTTTTATGACATTTATTCAATGTTAGGTTGTGACGTTGATTTTACCATTGACATTTGGTCATTTCTCAACCAATAACGTGTATCCAAAGTTAGACTCAATTTACAAATACAACTATTTTGCAACGTTGTGTAGACGTCAGTTTCAAAAAACATATATGTATAATCCAACACTAAATTGGCCCTAGTGTGTGATTGTGAGTGTGAATGTTGTCTATCTGTGTTGGCCCTGCAATGAGGTGGCGACTTGTCCAGGGTGTACCCCGCTTTTCGCCCGAGTGCAGCTGGGATAGGCTCCAGCACCCCCGAGAGGGACAAGCGGTAGAAAATGGATGGGTATATGTATAATCAACGTTGTATCAATGTCTTGTGCCTGCCTTGATAGCTAAATAAGTTGAACAAATGACTACTGACTGCTTCTCAAGTAAACAAGCCGCAACAACAACTTTAGTTACATAAATCACTTCATGAAAAAAATTGTAACTGCCAAAAAAGACAGTGTACCTTGAGGAATGCCTCAGTTATGTAAATAACGAGTTATTACCTCAGTGTTCTATG